>NW_024749050.1:0-15867 GCF_018991925.1 Homarus americanus
ATATAAATAAAGTCCCCCTAATCTAGTATAACAAAGTCCCCTGATCTAGTATAACAAAGTCCCTTAATCTAATATAACAAAGTCCCTGATCTAGTATATAACAAAGTCCCTGATTCAGCAACAAAGTCCCTGATCTAGTATAACAAAGTCCCCTAATCTAGTATAACAAGTCCTTGATCGAGTATACCAAAAGTCCCTGATCTAGTATAACAAAGTCCCCTGATCTATAACAAAACCCCTGATCTAGTATGCAACAAAGTCCCTGATCTAGTATAACAAAAGTCCCCTGATCTAGTATAACAAAGTCCTCATTGAGTATAACAAAGTCCCCTAATCTAATATAAATAAAAGTCC
This sequence comes from Homarus americanus, assembly GCF_018991925.1. Classification (NCBI taxonomy): domain Eukaryota; kingdom Metazoa; phylum Arthropoda; class Malacostraca; order Decapoda; family Nephropidae; genus Homarus; species Homarus americanus. The sequence goes on from NW_024749050.1 coordinate 355, forward strand.
CTTGATCGAGTATAACAAAGTCCCCTGATCTAGTATAACAAAGTCCCCTGATCTAGGACAACAAAGTCCCCTGATTCAGTATAACAAAACTTCTTGATCTAGTATAACAAAGTCCCCTGATCGAGTATATAACAAAGTCCCCTGATCTAGTATAACAAAAGTCCCTTGATCTAGTATAACAAAGTCCCTGATCGAGTATAACAAAGTCCCTGATCTAGTATAACAAAGTCCCCTGATCTATATAACAAAGTCCCTTAATTCATTATAACAGTCCCTGTATCTAGTATAACAAAGTCCCCTGATCTAGTAAGTAACAAAGTCCCTGATCTAGTATAACAAAGTCCCCTGATCCAGGCAACAAAGTCCCTCTGGATTTAGTATAACAAAAGTCCCCCTGATCTAGTATAACAAAAGTCCCCCTGATCTAGTATAACAAAGTCCCCTGGATTCTATAGTATAACAAAGTCCCCTGATCTAGTATAACAAAGTCCTTGATTGAGTATAACAAAGTCCCCTAATTGAATAATATATCAGCTTCCCCTGATCGAGTATAACAAAGTCCCCTAATCTAATATAACAAAGTCCCTTGATCGAGTATAAACAAAGTCCCTGATCTAGCATATAACAACGTCCCCTGATCTAGTAGATAACAAAGTCCCTGATCTAGAATAACAAAGCCCTGATCTATATAATAAAACCCTGAACGAGTATAACAGAAAGTCCCTCAATCGAATATATAAAAAGTTCTCTGATCGAATATAACAAAGTCCTAATCTAATATAACAAAACCCTGATCGAGGCTAACAGTCCATTGATCTAGTAAGCAACAACGTCCCCTGATCTAGTATAACAAAAGTCCCCTGATCTAGAATACAAAGTCCCCTGATCGAGTATAACAAAAAGTCCTTGACGGTATAAACAAAGTCCCCCTGATCGAGTATAACAAAGTCCCTTGATCTAGTATAACAAAGTCCTTGATCGAGTATAACAAAGTCCCCTGATCGAGTATAACAACGTCCCCTTGATCTAGTATAACAACGTCCCCTGATCTAGTATAACAAAGTCCTCTGATCTAGTATAACAAAGTCCCCTGATCTAGTATAAAGTCCCCTGATCTATATAACAAAGTCCTGATCGAGTATAACAAAGTCCCCTGATCTATATAACAAAGTTCCCTGATTGAGTATAACAAAGTCCCCTACCCATATAGTATATAACAAAGTCCCCTGATCTAGTATATAACAAAAGTCCCCTGATCCAGTATAACAAAGTCCCCTACATCTAGTATAACAAAGTCCCCTGATCTAGTATAACAAAAGTCCCTGATCTAGTATAACAAAGTCCCTTGATCTAGTATAACAAAGTCCCCTGATCTAGTATAACAACAAAGTCCTGATCGAGTATAACAAAGTCCTGATCTATATAACAAAGTCCCCCTGATCTATATATGACTTAGTATAACAAAGTCCCCTTGATCCGTATAATGTCCCCTGATCTAGTATAACAAAGTCCCCTGATCGAGTATAAATAAAGTCCCCTGATCTAGTATAACAAAGCCCCTGATCTAGTATAACAAAGTCCCCTAATTCCAATATATAAAGTCCCTGATCTAGTATAACAAAGTCCCCTGATCTAGTATAACAAAGTCCCTGATCTAGTATAACAAGTCCCCTGATCTAGTATAACAAAGTCCCCTGATCTAGTATAACAAAGTCCCTGATCTAGTGATAACAAAGTCCCTGATCTATATAACAAAGTCCCCTGATCGAGAAGGGCAAAAGTCCCCTGATCTAGTATAACAAAGTCCCCTGATCCAATGCTAACAAAGTCCTGATCTAGTATAACAAAATCCTGATCTAGTATAACAAAGTCACAGATCTAGTATAACAACGTCCTAATCTATTATAACAAAGTCCCCTAATCCATATAACAAAGTCCCCCTGATCTAATATAACAAAGTCCCCTAATACAATATAACAAAGTCCCCTGATATAATAACAAAGCCTGATCTAGTATAACAAAGTCCTGATCTAGTATAAATAAATCCCCTAATCTAATATAACAAAGCCCCTGATCTAGTATAATAAAAGCCCACAGACATATAACAAAGTCCACAGATCAAGTATAACAAATCACTGATCAAACAAAGTACTACTAGCAAACAAAGTCCTAATCAGTATAACAAAACTCTAATCTAGTATAACAAAGTCCCCTGATCTATAACAAAGTCCCTGATCTAATATAACAAAGTCCCTGATCTAGTATAACAAAGTCCCTGATCTAGTAAGTAACAAAGTCCCCTGATCTAGTATAACAAAGTCCCCTGATCTGGTATAACAAAGTCCCTGATCAAGAATAACAAAGTCCCCTGATCTAGTATAACAAAGTCCCCTGATCTAGTATAACAAAGTCCCTGATCAAGTATAACAAAGTCCCCTGATCTAGTATAACAAAGTCCCTGATCTAGTATAACAAAGTCCCTGATCAGTATAACAAGTCCCCTGATCAAATATAACAAAGTCCCCCTGATCTAGTATAACAAAAGTCCCCTGATCCAGTATAACAAAGTCCCAGATCCAGCATAACAAAGTCCCTGATCATATACAAATTCTAATCAAAGTAACAAAGTCCTTGATCTAGTATAACAAAGTCCCCTGATCAGTATAACAAAGTCCCCTGATCTAGTATAACCAAGTCCCAGATCAAGTATAACAAAGTCCCCTGATCTAGTATAACAAAACTCTGATCTAGTATAACAAAGTACCCTAATCTAGTATAAACAAAGTCCCCTGATCTAGTATAAAAAGTCTCATTCTAGTATAACAAAGTCCCTGATCTAGTATATAACAAAGTCCCCATTCATGGATAACAAAGTCCCTGATCTAGGTATAACAAAGTCCCCGATCTAGTATAAAACCAAAATTATGGAAACAAAGTTCCCTGATCTAATATCAACAAAGTCCCCTGAATCTAGTGATAACATAAGTCCCTGATCTAGCATATAACAAAGTCCTCGATCTAGTATATAACAAAGTCCCTGATCTAGTATAACAAAGTCCCCGACTCAGCATACAAAGTCCCTTGATCTAGTATAATATCAAAGTCCCCTGATCTATATAGTCAAAGTCCCTGATCTAGAATATAAAAGTCCCCGATCTAGTATAACAAAGTCCCCTGATCTAGTATAACAAAAGTCCCTGATCTAGTATACAAAGTCCTGACTAGTAAAAAGTCCTGACCAGTATAAAAAGTTCCCTGATCAGCATAACAAAGTCCCTGATCATATAACAAAAACTCTATCTAGTATAACTAAAAGTCCCTGATCTAGATATAACAAAGTCCCCTGGATCAGAATGTCCCAGATCTAAGTAACAAAAGTCCCCTGATCTAGTATAACAAAGTCCCCCGATCTAGTATAATAACAAAGTCCCCTGATCTAGTATAACAAAGTCCCCTGATTCGTATATATAACAAAGTCCCCGATCAAGTATAACAAAGTCCCCTGATCTAGTATAACAAAGTCCCTGATCTAGTATATAACAAAAGTCCCCTGATCAAAGTAAATAAAAGTCCCCTGATCTTATATAACAAAGTCCCCTGATCTAGTATAACAAAGTCCCCGATCTAGTATAACAAAGTCCCTGATCATATAAAGTCCTGATCTAGTATAAAAAGTCTCCCCATAGAGCAAGCACACAAAGTCCCCTGACTTCTATACAACAAAGTCCCCTGACTGACAAAACAAAGTCCTAATTAGTATATAACAAAGTCCCTGATCTAGTATATAACAAAGTCCCCTGATCAATATAACAAAGTCCCTGATCAAGTATAACAAAGTCCCCTGATCTAGTATAAAGTTCCCTCTCATCATATAACAAAGTCCCCTGATCAATATACAACAAAGTAATCCCTGATCTATATAACAAAGTCCCCTAATGAGCAGTAAATAAAGTCCCTGATCTAAGTAAAAGTCCCTGATCTAGTATAACAAAGTCCCTATCGATAAAACAAAGTCCCTGATCTAGTATAACAAAGTCCCCCTGATCTAGTATAACAAAGTACCCTGATCAAGAATAACAAAGTCCCCTGATCTAGTAAAAAAAAGCCCCTGATCGATATAACAAAGTCCCCTGATCTAGTATATAACAAAGTCCCCTGATCTAGCAGATAACAAAGTTCCCCATTCAGTATAACAAAGCCCTGATCTAGTATAACAAAGTCCCTGATCGAGTATAACAAAGTCCCTGATCTAGTATATAAATAAAGTCCTTCACTAGTATAAAAAAGTCCCCAATCTAATATAACAAAGTCCCCTGATCTAATATAACAAAGTCCCTGATGTATAACAAAGTCCCCTGATCTAGTATAATAAAGTCCCCATCCAGTATAACAAAGTCCCTCAATCAGTATAACAAAGTCCCCTGATCTATAACAGTCCTTGATCTAGTATAATAAAGTCCCATGATCCAGTATAACAAAGTCCCTGATCAAGTATAACAAAGTCCCCCTAATCTAGTATAACAAAGTCCTGATCTAGTATAACAAAAGTCCCTGATCTAGTATATCAAAGTCCCTGATCAAGTATAACAAAGTCCCCTGATCTAGCATAACAAAGTCCCCTGATCTAGAAATAAAGTCCCCTGATCTAGTAGTAAAAGTCCCTAATCAGTATAACAAAGTCCCCGATCAATATATAACAAACCCTCGATCTAGTATAACAAAGTCCCGATCTCCTAATCGAGTATAACAAAGTCCCCTGATCTATAACAAAGTCCCCTGATCAGTATAAATAAAGTCCCTGATCTAGTATAACAAAGTCCCTGATCTAGTATAACAAAGTCCCCTGATCTAGTATATAACAAAGTCCCCTAATCCAATATAACAAAGTCCCTGATCTAGTATAATAAAAACCCCTGATCTAGTATAACAAAGTCCTGATCGAGTATAACAAAGTCCCCTAATCTAATATAACAAAGTCCCCTGATCTAGTATATAAAAACCCTAAACAAGTATAACAAAAGTCCCTGATCGAGTATAATAAAGTCCCATCAAAGTATAACAAAGTCCCCTAATCAAGTATAACAAAGTCCCCGATCAAGTATAACAAAGTCCCTGATCTAGTATAACAAAGTCTCTAATCTAGTATACAAAGTCCCCTGATCAAGTATAACAAAGTCCCCGATCTAGTATAACAAAGTCCCTGATCTAGTATAACAAAGTCCTCTGATCTAGTATATAACAAAGTCCCCTGATCTAGTATAACAACACCCCTAATCTAGTATAACAAAGTCCCTGATCAAGTAACAAAGTCCCTGATCTAGTATAACAAAGTCCTCGATCAAGAGCAACAAAGTCCTCGATCAAGTATAACAAAAGTCCCCTGATCTAGTATAACGTCCCCCGATCTAGTATAAAAAAAGTCCCTGATCAGTATAACAAAGTCCTGATCTAGTATAACAAAGTCCCTCGATCTAGTATAACAAAGTCCCCGATCTAGTATAACAAAGTCCCCTGGATCAGTATAACAAAGTCCCTGATCGAGTATAACAGCACTTCTAATCTATAGTATAACAAAGTCCTCCTGATCTAGTATAACAAAGTCCCCTGATCTAGTAATAACAAAGTCCCCGATCTAGTATAACAAAGTCCCCTGATCTAGTATAACAAAGTCCCTGATCTAGTAATAATAAAGTCCTGATCAAGTACAAAGTCCCCTGATCTAGTATAACAAAGTCCCTGATCAAGTATAACAAAGTCCTGATCAGTAGAGCATAAAAAAGTCCCTGATCTAGTATAACAAAGTCCCCTAATCGAGTATAACAAAGTCCTGATCTAGTATAACAAAAACCCTGATCTAGTATAACAAAGTCCCCTGATCGAGTATAACAAAGTCCCAAATCTATATAACAGTCCCTGATCTAGTATACAAAAACCCTGATCGAGTATAACAGTCCCCTGATCGAAAGTATACCAGTCCCTGATCGAGGCAACAAAGTCCCCTGATCGAGTATACCAAAGTCCCTGATCTAATATAAATAAAACCCCTAATCGAGTATAACAAAGTCCCTGATCTAGTATAAAAAAGTCCTGATCCAGTATAACAAAAGTCCCCTGATCTAGTATAACAAAGTCCCTGATCTAGTATAATAAAGTCCCTGATCTAGTATAACAAAGTCCCCTGATCGAGAGTATAACAAAGTCCCCTGATCTAGTATAACAAAGTCCCCTGATCACAAAAAACCCCAAACGAGCATATAACAAAGTCCCCTGATCTAGTATAACAAAACCCCACTATATGCAAAAAAGTCCCCTAATCTAATATAACAAAGTTCCCTAATCTAATATAACAAAGTCCCCTAATCAAAGACAACAAAGTCCCCTGATCTAGTACAATAAAACCCCCAACGAGTATACAGTCCCCTGATCTAATATAAAAAAGTCCCCAATCAGTATAAAGTCCCCTAATCTAATATAAAAAAGTCCCTGATCAGATATAACAAAGTCCCCTCGATCAATATAATAAAACCCATGAACAAGTATAACAAAAAGTCCCTGATCCAATATAACAAAGTCCCTAATCTAGTATAACAAAGTCCCTGATCGAGTATAAACAAAGTCCCCTGATCTAGTATAACAAAATCCCCTGATCTAGTATAACAAAGTCCCCCCTGATCAGTATAACAAAGTCCCCTGATCTAGTATAACAACACCCCTAACCATAACAAAGTCCCCGATCAAGTATAACAAAGTCCCCATCTAGTATATAACAAAGTCCCTGATCTAGTATAACAAAGTCACCTTATCGAGTATAACAAAGTCCCCTGATCTAAGTATAACAACATCCCCTGGATCTAGTATCACAAAGTCCTCTGATCTAGTATCAGCAAAGTCCCTGATCTAGTATAACAAAGTCCCCTGATCTAGTATAATAAAGTCCCTGATCTAGTATGGCAGAAAGTCCCCTGATCTAGTATAACAAAAGTCCCCGATCTAGTATAACAAAGTCTCTGACGAAGTATAACAAAGTTCCTGATCTAGTATAATGTCCCCTGATCTAGTATAACAAAGTCCTCGATCTAGTATAACAAAGTCCCCTGATCTAGTAACAAAGTCCCTTGATCGAGTATAACAGTCCCCTGATCTAGTATAAGTCCTTGATCTAAGTATAACAAAGTCTCGATCTAGTATAACAAAGTCCCCTGATCTGGGTATAACAAAGTCCCTGATCTAGTATAGAACAAAGTCCCTGATCGAGCAGCAACAAAGTCCGGATCTAGTATAACAAAGTCCCTGATCGAGTATAAATGTCCCCTGATCTAGTATAAAGCCCTGATCTAGTATAACAAAGTCCCCTGATCTAGTATATCAGTCCTGATCTATAGCAGAAAGAAAGAGAGACAAAGTCCCCTCTTACCTAGTATAACAAAGTCCCCTGATCTAGTGGTAACAAAGTCCCTGATCGAGTATAACAAGTCCCCTGATCTAGTATAAACAAAGCCCCTGATCGAGCATAACAAAGTCCCCTGATCTAGTATAACAAAGTCTCATTGAGTATATAAATAAAGTCCCTGATCTAGTATAACAAAGTCCCTGATCTAGTATAACAAAGTCCTGATCTAGTATAACAAAAGTCCCTGATCGAGTATAACAAAGTCCTCGATCTAGTATGTAACAACACTCCCAGATCTAGTATCACAAAGTCCCTGATCTAGTAGTACCAAAGTCCCTGTTCTAGTATAGTAACAAAGTCCCTGATCTAGTATAACAAAGTCCCCTGATCTAGTATAATGTCCCCTGATTGGAGTATAACAAAGTTCCCCTGATCTAGTATAACAAAGTCCCTGATCGAGTATAACAAAGCCCCTGATCTAGTATAACAAAGTCTCCTGGATCTATAGGGCAAGTCCCTGATCGAGTATATAACAAAGTACCTTAATCTAGTATAACAAGTTCCCTGATCACGGAGTATATAACAAAAGTCCCCTGATCTAGTATATCAAAGTCCCCGATCAAGTATAACAAAGTCCCCTGATCATGGCAACAAAGTCCCTGATCTAGTATAAAGTTCCCTGATCGAGTATATAATCAAAGTCCTGATCTAGTGCATAACAAGTCCTCGATCAGTATAAACAAAGTCCCCTTATCTAGTGGCAACAAAAGTCCTGATCTAGTATAACAAAGTCCCCTGATCGAGAGCACAAAGTCCCTGATCTAGTATAGGGGTTGAAAGTCCTTGATCAAGTATAATAAAGTCCCCTTGATCGAGTATAAAAAGTCCCCGATCTATATAACAAAGTCCCCTGGACGGTGGCACAAAGTCCCCTGATCGAGTATAACAAGTACTCCTAATCTAGTATAACAAAGTCCCCTGATTTGAGAAAGTATAACAAAGTCCCCTGATCTAGTATAACCGAAAAGTCCCTGATCAACAAGTCCCTGATCAGAGCAATGGAAAGTCCCCTCGATCTATAAGTAACAAACCCTTCTGATCGAGTATAACAAAGTCCCTGATCTAGTATAATGAAAGTCCTTGATCAAGTACATAAACAAAGTCCTGATTCAAGAGAGGCCAAAGTCCCCCATCTAGTATAAACAAAGTCCCCTGATCGAGGTACAAAGTCCCTGATCGAGTAGTAACACAAAGTCCTCAGAATTCGAGTATAACAAAGTCCTCGATCTAGAATAAGAAACCCTGATCTAGTGAATAAAGCCCTGATCGAGTATAACAAAACCTCTAATCTAATATAACAAAGTCCCCTGATCTAGTATAATAAAACCCTGAACGAGTATAACAAAGTCCCTCATCGAGTATATACAACAAAAGTCCCTCATCGAGTATAACAAAGTCCCTCATCGAGTATAACAAAGCACCCCTTGATCTAGAGTTAACAAAGTCCCCTGACTGAGTATGAAGTCCCCTGATCGAGTATACAAAGTCCCCTAACTGAGTATAAACAGTCCCTAATCAGGCAGCAAAGCCCTCTGATCTAGAAGAGCATGAAAGTCCTAATTCAGAATAACAAAGTCCCCTGATCGAGTATAATAAAGTCCCTAGTGATTCCAGTATAACAAGTCTGATCGAGTGTGTTTAAAGTCCCCTGATCTAGTATAACAAAGTTCTGATTCTAGTAACAAAGTCTCTGATCGAGAAGGGTACCAAAGTCCCTGATCTAAAGAGTAACAAAAGTTCCCTGACTGCGGCAATAAAGTCCCCTGATCTAGTATATCAAAGCCCTGATAGTATAACAAAGTCCCCTTGATCGAGTATAACAAAGTCCCCTGATCTAGTATAAGTAAACAAAACCCTGATCTATATAACAAACTCTGATCGAGTATAAACCCTAATTAGTATAACAAAGTCCCCTGATCTAGTATAACAAAGTTCCCTGATCTAGTATAACAAAGTCTCCCTGATCAAGTATATAACAAAGTCCCCTGATCTAGTATACAACAAAGTCCTCTGATCTAGTATAACAAAGCCCTAATTAGTACAGGCTGTCCCCTGATCTATATAACAAAGTCCCCTTGGATCTAGGTATAACAAGTCCTGATCTAGTATATAAAGTCCCTGGATCTTAGTAGCAAATAAAGTCCCTCGATTAGTATAACAAAGTCCCCTGATCTAGGCAACAAAGTCCCCTGATCGAGTATACAAAGTCCCTGATCTAGTATAACAAAGTCCCCTGATCAGGCAACAAAGTCCCCTTATCGAGTATAACAGCACCAATCTAGAGCAACAAAGTCCCCTAATCGAGTATAACAAAGTCCCCTAATCTAATATAACAAAGTCCCCTGATCGAGTATAACAAAGTCCCCTGATCTAGTATAATAAAAACCCATGAACGAGTATAACAAAGTCCCCTGATCGAGTATAACAAAGTCCCCTAATCTAGTATAACAACGTCCCCTGATCGAGTATAACAAAGTCCCCTGATCTAGTATAACAACATCCCCTGATCTAGTATAACAAAGTCCCCTGATCTAGTATAACAAAGTCCCCTGATCGAGTATAACAACATCTCCTGATCTAGTATAACAAAGTCCCCTGATCTAGTATAACAAAGTCCTCTGATCTAGTATAACAAAGTCCCCTGATCGAGAATAACAAAGTCCCCTGATCTAGTATAACAACATCCCCTGATCTAGTATCACAAAGTCCCCTGATCTAGTATAACAAAGTCCCCTGATCTAGTATAACAAAGTCCCCTGATCTAGTATAACAAAGTCCCCTGATCGAGTATAACAAAGTACCCTAATCTAGTATAACAAAGTCCCCTGATCGAGTATAACAAAGTCCCCTGATTTAGTATAACAAAGTCCCCCGATCAAGTATAACAAAGTCCCCTGATCTAGTATAACAAAGTCCCCCGATCTAGTATAACAAAGTCCCCCGATCGAGTATAACAAAGTCCCCTGATCGAGTATAACAAAGTCCCCTGATCTAGTATAACAAAGTCCCCCGATCAAGTATAACAAAGTCCCCTGATCTAGTATAACAAAGTCCCCCGATCTAGTATAACAAAGTCCCCTGATCGAGTATAACAAAGTCCCCTGATATAGTATAACAAAGTCCCCTGATCAAGTATAACAAAGTCCCCTGATCGAGTATAACAAAGTCCCCTGATCTAGTATAACAAAGTCCCCTGATCTAGTATAACAAAGTCCCCTGATCTAGTATAACAAAGTCCCCTAATCGAGTATAACAGTCCCCTGATCTAGTATAACAAAGTCCTGATCTAGTATAACAAAGTCCCTCAATCTAGTATATAACAAAGTCCCCTGATCTAGTATAACAAAGTCCCCTAATCTAATATAACAAAGTCCCCTGATCTAGTATAACAAAGTCCCCTGATCTAGTATAACAAAGTCCCCTAATCTAGTATAACAAAGTCCCCTGATCGAGTATAACAAAGTCCCCTGATCGAGTATAACAAAGTCCCCTGATCTAGTATAACAAAGTCCCCTGATCTAGTATAACAAAGTCCCCTGATCTAGTATAACAAAGTCCCCTGATCTAGTATAACAAAGTCCCCTGATCTAGTATAACAAAGTCCCCTGATCCAGTATAACAAAGTCCCCCGATCTAGTATAACAAAGTCCCCTGATCAAGTATAACAAAGTCCCCCGATCTAGTATAACAAAGTCCCCTGATCCAGTATAACAAAGTCCCCTGATCTAGTATAACAAAGTCCCCTGATCAAGTATAACAAAGTCCCCTAATCTAATATAACAAAGTCCCCTGATCTAGTATAACAAAGTCCCCTGATCGAGTATAACAAAGTCACCTAATCTAGTATAACAAAGTCCCCTAATCGAGTATAACAAAGTCCCCTGATCTAGTATAACAAAGTCCTCTAATCTAGTATAACAAAGTCCCCTGATCCAGTATAACAAAGTCCCCCGATCTAGTATAACAAAGTCCCCTAATCTAGTATAACAAAGTCCCCTGATCTAGTATAACAAAAGTCCCTCATTGAGTATAACAGTCCCCTAATCTAATATAACAAAGTCCCCTGGATCTAGCATAACAAAGTCCCTAATCGAGTATAACAAAGTCACCTAATCTAGTATAACAAAACCCCTAATCGAGTATAACAAAGTCCCCGATCAAGTATAACAAAGTCCCCCATTCTAGTATAACAAAGTCCCTAATCTAGTATAACAAAGTCCCTGATCTAGTATAACAAAGTCCCTAATCTAATATTATAACAAAGTCCCCTTGGATCTAGTATAACAAAGTCCCTGATCTAGTATAAATAAAGTCTCTAATTCAGTATAACAAAGTCCCTTGATCGAGTATAACAGTCCCCTTGATCGAGTATAACAAAGTCCCTGATCTAGTATAAATAAAGTCCCTGATCTAGTATAACAAAGCCCCTGATCTAGTATAACAAAGTCCCTGATCTAGTATAACAAAGTCCCCTGATCTAGTATAACAAAGTCCCTCATTGAGTATAACAAAGTCCCCTAATCTAATATAACAAAGTCCCCTGATCGAGTATAACAAAGTCCCCTGATCTAGTATAACAAAGTCCCCTGATCTAGGATAACAAAGTCCCCTGATCTAGTATAACAAAGTCCCCTGATCTAGTATAACAAAGTCCCCTGATCGAGTATAACAAAGTCCCCTGATCTAGTATAACAAAGTCCCCTCATTGAGTATAACAAAGTCCCCTAATTTAATATAACAAAGTCCCCTGATCTAGTATAACAAAGTCCCCTCATCTAGTATATCAAAGTCCCTGATCTAGTATAACAAAGTCCACTGATCTAGTATAACAAAGTCCCCTGATCTAGTATAACAAAGTCCCCTGATCTAGTATAACAAAGTCCCCTGATCGAGTATAACAAAGTCCCCTGATCTAGTATAACAAAGTCCCCTGATCGAGTATAACAATGTACCCTGATCTAGTATAACAAAGTCCCCTGATCTAGTATAACAAAGTCCCCTGATCTAGTATAACAGTCCCCTGATCGAGTATAACAAAGTCCCCTGATCTAGTATAACAAAGTCCCCTGATCTAGTATAACAAAGTCCCCTAATCTAATATAACAAAAGTCCCCTGGATCTAGTATAACAAAGTCCCTAATTCAGTATAACAAAGTCCCCTGATCAAGTATAACAAAGTCCTGATCAGTAACAAAGTCCCCTGATCTAGTATAACAAAGTCCCCTTGATCTAGTATAACAAAGTCCCCTGATCGAGTATAACAAAGTCCCCTGATCTAGTATAACAAAAGTCCCCTGACTTAGCATAACAAAGTCCCCAATCTAATATATAACAAAGTCCCTGATCTAGCAATGTCCCCCTAATCTAGTATAACAAAGTCCCCTGATCTAGTATAACAAAGTCCCCTGATCTAGTATAACAAAGTCCCCTGATCTAGTATAACAAAGTCCCCTGATCCAGTATAACAAAGTCCCCCGATCTAGTATAACAAAGTCCCCCGATCTAGTATAACAAAGTCCCCTGATCTAGTATAACAAAGTCCCCTGATCTAGTATAACAAAGTCCCCTGATCTAGTATAACAAAGTCCCCTGATTGAGTATAACAAAGTCCCCTAATTGAATATATCAAAGCCCCCTGATCGAGTATAACAAAGTCCCCTAATCTAATATAACAAAGTCCCCTGATCGAGTATAACAAAGTCCCCTGATCTAGTATAACAACGTCCCCTGATCTAGTATAACAAAGTCCCCTGATCTAGAATAACAAAGTCCCCTGATCTAGTATAATAAAAAACCCTGAACGAGTATAACAAAGTCCCCTAATTGAATATATCAAAGCCCCCTGATCGAATATAACAAAGTCCCCTAATCTAATATAACAAAGTCCCCTGATCGAGTATAACAAAGTCCATTGATCTAGTATAACAACGTCCCCTGATCTAGTATAACAAAGTCCCCTGATCTAGAATAACAAAGTCCCCTGATCGAGTATAACAAAGTCCCTTGATCTAGTATAACAAAGTCCCCTGATCTAGTATAAGAAAGTCCCTTGATCTAGTATAACAAAGTCCCCTGATCGAGTATAACAAAGTCCCCTGATCGAGTATAACAACGTCCCCTGATCTAGTATAACAACGTCCCCTGATCTAGTATAACAAAGTCCCCTGATCTAGTATAACAAAGTCCCCTGATCTAGTATAACAAAGTCCCCTGATCTAGTATAACAAAGTCCCCTGATCGAGTATAACAAAGTCCCCTGATCTAGTATAACAAAGTCCCCTGATTGAGTATAACAAAGTCCCCTAATCTAGTATAACAAAGTCCCCTGATCCAGTATAACAAAGTCCCCTGATCCAGTATAACAAAGTCCCCTGATCTAGTATAACAAAGTCCCCTGATCTAGTATAACAAAGTCCCCTGATCTAGTATAACAAAGTCCCCTGATCTAGTATAACAAAGTTCCCTGATCGAGTATAACAAAGTCCCCTGATCTAGTATAACAAAGTCCCCTGATCTAGTATAACAAAGTACTCTGATCGAGTATAATAAAGTCCCCTGATCGAGTATAACAAAGTCCCCTGATCGAGTATAACAAAGTCCCCTGATCTAGTATAACAAAGTCCCCTGATCTAGTATAACAAAGTCCCCTGATCGAGTATAATAAAGTCCCCTGATCGAGTATAACAAAGTCCCCTGATCTAGTATAACAAAGTCCCCTAATCTAATATAACAAAGTCCCCTGATCTAGTATAACAAAGTCCCCTAATCGAGTATAACAAAGTAACCTAATCTAGTATAACAAAGTCCCCTAATCGAGTATAACAAAGTCCCCTGATCAAGTATAACAAAGTCCCCTGATCTAGTATAACAAAGTCCCCTAATCTAGTATAACAAAGTCCCCTGATCTAGTATAAGAAAGTCCCCTAATCTAATATAACAAAGTCCCCTGATCTAGTATAACAAAGTCCCCTGATCTAGTATAACAAAGTCCCCTAATCTAATATAACAAAGTCCCCTGATCTAGTATAACAAAGTCCCCTGATCTAGTATAACAAAGTCCCCTGATCTAGTATAACAAAGTCCCCTAATCTAGTATAACAAAGTCCCCTGATCTAGTATAACAAAGTCCCCTAATCTAATATAACAAAGTCCCCTGATCTAGTATAACAAAGTCCCCTGATCTAATATAACAAAGTCCCCTGATCGAGTATAACAAAGTCCCCTAATCTAATATAACAAAGTCCCCTGATCTAGTATAATAAAAACCCCTGAACGAGTATATCAAAGTCCCCTGATCTAGTATAATAAAAACCCCTGATCTAGTATAACAAAGTCCCCTGATCGAGTATAACAAAGTCCCCTAATCTAATATAACAAAGTCACCTAATCGAGTATAACAAAGTCCCCTGATCTAGTATAATAAAAACCCCTGAACGAGTATAACAAAGTCCCCTGATCTAATATAACAAAGGCCCCTAATCGAGTATAACAAAGTCCCCTAATCTATTATAACAAAGTCCCCTGATCGAGTATAACAAAGTCCCCTGATCTAGTATAATAAAAACCCATGAACGAGTATAACAAAGTCCCCTGATCGAGTATAACAAAGTCCCCTGATCTAGTATAACAAAGTCCCCTGATCTAGTATAACAAAGTCCCCTGATCTAGTATAACAAAGTCCCCTGATCTAGTATAACAAAGTCCCCTGATCTAGTATAACAAAGTCCCCTCATTGAGTATAACAAAGTCCCCTAATCTAATATAACAAAGTCCCCTGATCGAGTATAACAAAGTCCCCTGATCTAGTATAACAAAGTCCCCTGATCTAGGATAACAAAGTCCCCTGATCTAGTATAACAAAGTCCCCTGATCTAGTATAACAAAGTCCCCTGATCGAGTATAACAAAGTCCCCTGATCTAGTATAACAAAGTCCCCTCATTGAGTATAACAAAGTCCCCTAATCTAATATAACAAAGTCCCCTGATCTAGTATAACAAAGTCCCCTGATCTAGTATAACAAAGTCCCTGATCTAGCAATACGTAACTGAACGAAGTACACGAT
>NW_024749051.1:0-16367 GCF_018991925.1 Homarus americanus
GGGATTTTGTTATACTCGATGAGGGGGCTTTGTTATACTCTATCAGGGGACTTTGTTATACTCGATTAGGGATCTTTGTTATACTCGTTCAGGGGGCTTTGTTATACTCGGTCAGGTGAGTTTGGTATACTCGATGAGGGGGCTTTGTTATACTCTATGAGGCGACTTTGTTATACTCGATTAGGGATCTTTGTTATACTCGTTCAGGGGGCTTTGTTATACTCGGTCAAGTGACTTTGTTATAGTCGATGAGGCGGCTTTGTTATACTCTATCAGTGGACTTTGTTATACTCGATAAGGGGACTTTAATATACTCGATCAGGGGACTTTGTTATACTCGTTCAGGGGACTTTGTTATACTCGTTCAGGGGACTTTGCTATACTCGATCAGGGATCTTTGTTATACTCGTTCAGGGGGCTTTGTTATACTCGGTCAGGTGACTTTGTTATACACGATGAGGGGGCTTTGTTATACTCTATTAGGGGACTTTGTTATACTCGATCAGGGATCTTTGTTATACTCGTTCAGGGGGCTTTGTTATACTCGATCAGGGGACTTCCTTACACTCGATCAGGGGAATTTGTTATTTTCGATCAAGGGGCTTTCTTATACTCGATTAGGGGACTTTGTTACACTCGATCAGGGGACTTTGTTATGCCCGATCAGTGGACTTTGTTTTACTCGATCAAGGGGCTTTGTTATACTCGATTAGGGGACTTTGTTATACTCGATCAGGGGACTTTGTTATATCCGATCAGTGGACTTTGTTTTACTCGATCAGGGGACTTTGTTATACTCTATCAGGGGACTTTGTTATACTCGATCAGGGGACTTTGTTATACTCGACCAGGGGACTTTGTTATACTTGATCAGGGGCTTTTGTTATGCTCGATGAGGCGGCTTTTTTATACTCGATGAGGGGACTTTGTTATACTTGATCAGGGGACTTTGTTATAGTCGATCAGTGGACTTTGTTATACTTGATAAGGGGACTTTAATATACTCGATGAGGGGACTTTGTTATACTCGATCAGGGGTCTTTGTTATACTCTATCAGGGGATTTTGTTATACGCGATCAGGAGACTTTCTTATTCTCAATCAAGGGACTTTGTTATACTGGATGAGTGGACTTTGTTATACTCGATCAGGGAATTTAATATACTCGATCAGGAGAATGTGCTATTCTCGATGAGGGGCCTTTGTTATACTCGATGAGGGGACTTTCTTACACTCGATCAGGGAAATTTGTTATTTTCGATGAGGGGGCGTTGTTATACTCGATCAGTGGACTTTATTATACTCGATGAGTGGAGTTTGTTATACTCGATTTGGGGACTTTGTTATACTTGATCAGGTGACTTTGTTATACTCGATCAGGGGACTTTGTTGTACTCGATTAGGGGGCTTTGTTATACTTGATCATGGGCCTTTGGTGTACTCGATGAGGGGCCTTTGTTATACTCGATAAGGGACTTTTGTTATACTCGATAAGGGACTTTTGTTATACTCCATCAGGGGAATGTGTTATACTCGATCAGGGTACTTTGTTATACTCGATCAGGGGACTTTGTTATACTCGATTTGGGAACTTTGTTATACTCGATCAGGGGACTTTCTTATACTCGATCAGGGGACTTTCTTATACTCGATCAGGGGACTTTGCTATGCTTGATGAGGGGCCTTTGTTATACTCGTTCAGGGGAATTTGTTGTACATGATCAGGGTACATCAGTGGACTTTGTTATACTCGATCAGGGGACTTTAATATACTCGATGAGGGGACTTTGCTATACTCGATGAGGGGCCTTTTGTTATACTCGATCAGGGGCCTTTGTTATACTCGATCAGGGGACTTTGTTATACTCAATCTGGGGACGTTGTTATACTCGATCATTGGCCTTTCTTATACTCGATCGGGGACTTTGTTATACTCGATCAGGGGACTTTGTTAACTCGATTAGGGGCCTTTGTTATATTCGATGAGGAGCCTTTGTTATACTCGATCAGGGTACTTTGTTATACTCGTTCAGGGGTCTTTGTTGTACTCGATCAGGGGGCTTTGTTGTACTCGATCAGGGGCCTTTGTTATACTCGATAAGGGGCCATTGTTATACTCGATCAGGGACTCTGTTATACTCGATAAGGGGACTTTGTTATACTCGATGAGGGGCTTTGTTATACCTGAACAGGGGACTTTGTTATACTCGATCAGGGGACTTTGTTATGCTCGATCAAGGAGCTTTGTTATACTCGATCAGTGGACTTTGTTATACTCTATCAGGGGACTTTGTCATACTCGACCTGGGGCCTTTGTTGTACTCGATGAGGGGCCTTTGTTATACTCGATTAGGGGACTTTGTTATACTCGAATAGGGGACGTTGTTATACTTGATCAGGGCCCTTTGTTATACTCGATCAGGGGGCTTTGTTATACTCGATGAGGGGGCTTTGTTATACTTGATGAGGGGACTTTTTTATTCTAGATCAGTGAACTTTGCCTTACTCGATCAGGGAACTTTGTTATACTCTATCAGGGAACTTTGTTATACTCGTTCAGGGGGCTTTGTTATACTCGTTCAGGTGACTTTGTGATACTCGATCAGGGGACTTTGTTATACTCGATCAGGGGACTTTGCTATACTCGATCATGGGGCTTTGTTATACTCGATAAGGGGCCTTTGTTATACTCGATGAGGGGACTTTGTTATTCTCGATTTGGGGAATTTGTTATACTTGATCAGGGGACTTTGTTATACTCGATCAGGGGATTTTGTTATACTCGATGAGGGGCTTTGTTATTCTTGATGAGGGGACTTTGTTATACTCGATCAGGGGCCTTTGTTGTACTCGATGAGGGGCCTTTGTTGTACTCGATGAGGGGACTGTTATACTCGATCAGGGGACTTTGTTATACTCGATCAGGGCCCTTTGTTATACTCGATCAGGGGGCTTTGTTATGCTCGATCACGGGGCTTTGTTATACTTGATCAGCGGACTTTGTTATACTAGATCAGTGGACTTTGTTATACTCGATCAGGGGACTTTGTTATTCTCAATGAGGGGACTTTGTTATTCTCGATTAGGGGAATTTGTTATACTTGATTAGGGGACTTTGTTATACTCGATGAGGGGACTTTAATATACTCGATGAGGGGGCTTTGTTATACTCGATGAGGGGACTTTGTTATACTCGATGAGGGGACTTTGTTATTCTCGATTAGGGGAATTTGTTATACTTGATTAGGGGACTTTATGTCTCGATCGATTTGCTATACTCGATGAGACATTATACTCGATAGGGCCTTTGTTATATACTCGATGAGGGACTTTGTTATACTCGATCAGGGGACTTTGCTATACTCGATCAGGGGGGCTTTGTTATACTCGATAAGGGCTTTTGTTATACTCGATGGGGGACTTTGTTATTCTCGATTTGGGGGAATTTGTTATACTTGATCAGGGGACTTTGTTATACTCGATCAGGGGACTTAGCTATACTCGATCAGGGGGCTTTGTTATACTCGATAAGGGTGCCTTTGTTATACTCGATGAGGGGACTTTGTTATTCTCGATTAGGGGAATTTGTTGTACTCGATCAGGGGGCTTTCTTGTACTCGATCAGGGGCCTTTGTTATACTCGATAAGGGGCCATTGTTATACTCGATCAGGGGGCTTTGTTATACTCTATCAGGGGACTTTGTTATACTCGATAAGGGGACTTTAATATACTCGATCAGGGGACTTTGATATACTCGTTCAGGGAACTTTGTTATACTCGATCATTGGATTTTGTTATACTCGAACAGGGGGCTTTGTTATACTCTATCAGGGGACTTTGTTATACTCGATTAGGGATCTTTGTTATACTCGTTCAGGGGGCTTTGTTATAATCGGTCAGGTGAGTTTGTTATACTCGATGAGGGGGCTTTGTTATACTCTATCAGGCAACTTTGTTATACTCGATTAGGGATCTTTGTTATACTCGTTCAGGGGGCTTTGTTATACTCGGTCAGGTGACTTTGTTATACTCGATGAGGCGGCTTTGTTATACTCTATCAGTGGACTTTGTTATACTCGATAAGGGGACTTTAATATACTCGATTAGGGGACTTTGTTATACTCGTTCAGGGGACTTTGTTATACTCGTTCAGGGGACTTTTTTATACTCGATCAGGGATCTTTGTTATACTCGTTCAGGGGGCTTTGTTATACTCGGTCAGGTGACTTTGTTATACACGATGAGGGGGCTTTGTTATACTCTATCAGGGGACTTTGTTATACTCGATCAGGGATCTTTGTTATACATTGTTCAGGGGGCTTTGTTATACTCGATCAGGGGACTTCCTTACACTCGATCAGGGGAATTTGTTATTTTCGATCAAGGGGCTTTGTTATACTCGATTAGGGGACTTTGTTATACTCGATCAGGGGACTTAGTTATGCCCTATCAGTGGACTTTGTTTTACTCGATCAAGGGGCTTTGTTATACTCGATTAGGGGACTTTGTTATACTCGATCAGGGGATTTTGTTATACCCGATCAGTGGACTTTGTTTTACTCGATCAGGGGACTTTGTTATACTCGATCAGGGGACTTTGTTATACTCGATCAGGGGACTTTGTTATACTCGATCAGGGGCTTTTGTTATACTCGATGAGGCGGCTTTCTTATACTCGATGAGGGGACTTTGTTATGCTTGATCAGGGGACTTTGTTATAGTCGATCAGTGGACTTTGTTATACTTGATAAGGGGACTTTAATATACTCGATGAGGGGACTTTGTTAAACTCGATCAGGGGTCTTTGTTATACTCTATCAGGGGATTTTGTTATACGCGATCAGGAGACTTTCTTATTCTCAATCAAGGGACTTTGTTATACTATATGAGTGGAATTTGTTATACTCGATCAGGGAATTTAATATACTCGATCAGGGGAATTTGCTATTCTCGATGAGGGGCCTTTGTTATACTCGATGAGGGGACTTTCTTACACTCGATCAGGGAAATTTGTTATTTTCGATGAGGAGGCGTTGTTATACTCGATCAGTGGACTTTATTATACTCGATCAGTGGAGTTTGTTATACTGGATTTGGGGACTTTGTTATACTCGATCAGGTGACTTTGTTATACTCGATCAGGGGACTTTGTTATACTCGATTAGGGGGCTTTGTTATACTTGATCATGGGCCTTTGTTGTACTCGATGAGGGGCTTTGTTTTACTCGATAAGGGACTTTTGTTATACTCGATCAGGGGAATTTGTTATACTCGATCAGGGGACTTTGTTATACTCGATCAGGGGACTTTGTTATACTCGATTAGGGAACTTTGTTATACTCCATCAGGGGACTTTGTTATACTCGATCAGTGGACTTTGTTATACTCGATCAGGGGACTTTGCTATAATTGATGAGAGGCCTTTGTTATACTCGGTCAGGGGAATTCGTTGTACTTGATCAGGGTACATCAGTGGACTTTGTTATACTCGATCAGGGGACTTTTATATTCTCGATGAGGGGACTTTGCTATACTCGATGAGGGGCCTTTGTTATACTCGATCAGGGGCCTTTGTTATACTCTATCAGGGGACTTTGTTATACTCGATCAGGGATCTTTGTTATACTCGTTCAGGGGCTTTGTTATATGGTCATGACTTTGTTATACTCGATAGGGGCTTTGTCATACTTGATCAGGGGACTTTGTTATAATAGATTAGTGGACTTTGTTATACTCGATGAGGGACTTTAATATACTCGATGAGGGGGCTTTGTTATACTCGATCAGGGGAATTTGTTATACTCGATCAGGGTACTTTGTTTTACTCGATCAGGGGAATTTGTTATACTCGATCAGGGGACTTTGTTATAGTTGATCAGGGCAGATTAGTGGACTTTGTTATACTCGATGAGGGACTTTAAAATACTCGATCAGGGGACATTGCTATACTCGATGAGGGGACTTTGTTATATTCGATCAGGGGAATTTGTTATACTCGATCAGGGGCCTTTGTTATACTCGATAAGCTGCGTTTGTGATACTCGATGAGGGGACTTTGTTATACTCGATCAGGGGAATTTGTTATACTCGATCAGGGGACTTTGTTATACTCGATGAGGGGGCTTTGTTATACTCTATCAGGGGACTTTGCTTACTCATTCAGGGGAATTTGTTATCTTCGATCAGGGATCTTTGTTATACTCGTTCCGGGGGCTTTGTTATACTCGATCAGGGGACTTTGTTATACGGGATCAGGAGACTTTCTTATTCTCAATCAGAGGACTTTGTTATACTCGATGAGTGGACTTTGTTATACTCGATCAGGGGAATTTGCTATACCCGATCAGGGGGCTTTGTTATTCTCGATCAGCGGACTTTGTTATAATCTATCAGGGGACTTTGTTATACTCGATCAGGGGATTTTGTTATAGTTGATCAGGGCAGATTAGTGGACTTTGTTATACTCGATGAGGGACTTTAAAATACTCGATCAGGGGACATTGCTATACTCGATGAGGGGACTTTGTTATACTCGATAAGGGGACTTTGTTATACTCGATGAGGGGACTTTTTATACTCGATCAGGGGACTTTGCTATACTCGATCAGGGGACTTTGCTATACTCGATCAGGGGGCTTTGTTATACTCGATAAGGGGCCTTTATATACTCGATGAGGGGACTTTGTTATTCTCACTTAGGGGAATTTGTTATACTTGATCAGGGGACTGTTATACTTGATCAGGGCATTTTGTTATACTCGATGAGGGGCTTTGTTATTCTTGATGAGGGGACTTTGTTATACTCGATCAGGGGCCTTTGTTGTACTCGATGAGGGGCCTTTATTGTACTCGATCAGGGGCCTTTGTTGTACTCGATCACGGGACTTTGTTATACTCGATCAGGGGCCTTTATTACACTCGATCAGGAAACTTTGTTATACTCGATAAGGGGCCTTTGTTATACTCGGTCAGGGATCTTTGTTATACTCGTTCAGGGGGCTTTGTTATACTCGGTCATGTGACTTTGTTATACTCGATGAGGGGGATGTGTTATACTCTATGAGGGGACTTTGCTATACTCGATCAGGGAAGTTTGTTATACTCGATAAGGGGCCTTTGTTATACTCGATGAGGGGACTTTCTTATACTCGATCAGGGGACTTTGTTATACCCGATCAGGCGACTTTGTTATACTCGAGCAGGGGACTTTGTTATACTCGATCAGGGATCTTTGTTCTACTCTATCAGGGGACTTTGTTATACTCGATCAGGGATCTTTGCTATACTCGATCAGGGGGCTTTGTTATACTCGTTCAGGTGACTTTGTTATACTCGATCAGGGGACTTTGTTATACTCGATCAGGGGGCTTTGTTATACTCGATGAGGGGACTTTGTTATACTCGATAAGGGGCCTTTGTTATACTCGATGAGGGGACTTCGTTATTTTCGATTAGGGGAATTTGTTATACTTGATGAAGAGACTTTGTTATACTCGATCAGGGGATTTTGTTAAACTCGATGAGGGGCCTTTGTTGTACTCGATCAGGGGCCTTTGTTGTACTCGATTACGGGACTTTGTTATAATCGATCCGGGGCCTTTGTCATACTCGTTGAGGGGGCTTTATTATACTCGGTCAGGTGAGTTTGTTATACTCGATGAGGGGGCTTTGTTATACTCTATCAAGGGACTTTGTTATACTCGATAAGCGGACTTTAATATACTCGATCAGGGGACTTTGTTATACTCGTTCATTGGACTTTGTTATACTCGTTCAGGGGACTTTGTTATTCACGATCAGGGATCTTTGTTATACTCGTTCAGGGGGCTTTGTTATACTCGATGAGGGGACTTTGATATTCTCGATTAGGGGAATTTGTTATACTTGATGAGGGGACTTTGTTATACACGATGAGGGGGCTTTGTTATACTCTATCAGGTGACTTTGTTATACTCGATCAAGGGGCTTTGTTATACTCGATGAGGGGACTTTGATATACTCGATCAGGGGACTTTGTTATACTCGTTCATTGGACTTTGTTATACTTGTTCAGGGGACTTTGTTATTCTCGATCAGGGATCTTTGTTATACTCGTTCAGGGGGCTTTGTTATACTCGATGAGGGGACTTTGATATTCTCGATAAAGGTGTTATCGCCAATCGAGGGACTTTGTTGCTACCGATAGAGGGCTTTGTTATACTCTATCAGGGGACTTTGTTATACTCGATCAGGGGCTTTGTTGTACTCGATCAGGGGCCATTGTTATACTCGATAAGGGGCCATTGTTATACTCGATCAGGGGACTTTGTTATACTCGATAAAGGGCCTTTGTTATACTCGATGAGGGGACTTTGTTATACTCGATCAGGGGAATTTGTTATACTCGATCAGGGGACTTTGTTATACTCGATCAGGGGACTTTGTTATACTCGATCAGGGGACTTTGTTATAGTTGATCAGGGCAGATTAGTGGACTTTGTTATACTCGATGAGGGACTTTAAAATACTCGATCAGGGGATATTGCTATACTCGATGAGGGGACTTTGTTATACTCGATCAGGGGAATTTGTTATGCTCGATTAGGGGCCTTTGTTATACTCGATAAGGGGCCTTTGTAATACTCGATGAGGGGACTTTGTTATACACAATCAGGGGAATTTGTTATACTCGATCAGGGGACTTTGTTATACACAATCAGGGGACTTTGTTATACTCGATCAGGGGCCTTTGTTATAGTCGATGAGGGGGCTTTGTTATACTCTATAAGGGGACTTTTTTATACTCGATCAGGAGCCTTTGTTATACTCGATCGGAGGACTTTGTTATACTCAATCTGGGGACTTTGTTATACTCGATCGGGGGCCTTTGTTATATTCGATCTGGACTTTGATATACTCGATCAGGGGACTTTGTTATACTCGATCAGGGGCCTTTGTTATATTCGATGAGGAGCCTTTGTTATACTCGATCAGGCGACTTTGTTATACTCGATCAGGGGTCATTGTTGTACTCGATCAGGGGGCTTTGTTGTACTCGATCAGGGGCCATTGTTATACTCGATAAGGGGCCATTGTTATACTCGATCAGGGGACTTTGTTATACTCGATAAGGGGACTTTGTTATACTCGATGAGGGGCTTTGTTATACTTGATCAGGGGACTTTGTTATACTCGATCAGGGGACTTTGTTATGCTCGACCAAGGGTCTTTGTTATGCTGGATCAGTGGACTTTGTTATACTCTATCAAAGGACTTTGTTATACTCGATGAGGGGCCTTTGTTTTACTCTATCAGGGGACTTTGTTATACTGGATCTGGGGACTTTGTTATACTCGATCAGTTTTCTTTGTTATTCTTGATGAGTGGACTTTGATATACTCGACCAGGGGCCTTTGTTGTACTCGATGAGGAACGCTGTGTACTCGATCAGGGAGACGCTGTTATACTCGATGAGGGGACTTTGTTGTACTCGATCAGGGGGCTTTATTACATTCGATCAGGAAACTTTGTTATACTCGATAAGGGGCCTTTGTTGTACTCGATCAGGGATCTTTGTTATACTCGTTCAGGGGGCTTTGTTATACTCGGTCATGTGACTTTGTTATACTCGATGAGGGGGCTGTGTTATACTCTATCAGGGGACTTTGCTATACTCGATCAGGGAAGTTTGTTATACTCGATAAGGGGCCTTTGTTATACTCGATGAGGGGACTTTGTTATAGTCGATCAGGGGAATTTGTTATACTCGATCAGGGGACTTTTTTTTTACTCGATCAGGGGACTTTGTTATTCTCGATCAGGGGACTTTGTTTTAGTTGATCAGGGCAGATTAGTGGACTTTGTTATACTCGATGAGGGACTTTAAAATACTCGATCAGGGGACATTGCTATACTCGATGAGGGGACTTTGTTATACTCGATCAGGGGAATTTGTTATACTCGATCAGGGGCCTTTGTTATACTCGATAAGGGGCCTTTGTTAAACTCGATGAGGGGACTTTGTTATACTCGATCAGGGGAATTTGTTATACTCGATCAGGGGACTTTGTTATACTCGATGAGAGGGCTTTGTTATACTCTATCAGGGGACTTTGTAATACTCGTTCAGGGGAATTTGTTATCTTCGATCAGGAATCTTTGTTAAACTCGTTCCGGGGGCTTTGTTATACTCGATCAGGGGACTTTGTTATACGCGATCAGGAGACTTTCTTATTCTCAATCAGAGGACTTTGTTATACTCGATGAGTGGACTTTGTTATACTCGATCAGGGGAATTTGCTATACCCGATTAGGGGACCTTGTTATACTCGATCAGCGGACTTTGTTATACTCTATCAGGGGACTTTGTTATACTCGATCAGGGGACTTTGTTATAGTTGATCAGGGCAGATTAGTGGACTTTGTTATACTCGATGAGGGACTTTAAAAAACTCGATCAGGGGACATTGATATACTCGATGAGGGGACTTTGTTATACTCGATAAGGGGACTTTGTTATACTCGATGAAGGGACTTTTTATACTCGATCAGGGGACTTTGCTATACTCGATCAGGGGACTTTGCTATACTCGATCAGGGGGCTTTGTTATACTCGACCGGGGGCCTTTGTTGCTCTCGATGGGGTTTTGTTATTTTCACTTAGGGAATTTGCTATACTCGATCAGGGGGCTTTGTTATACTCGTTCAGGTGACTTTGTTATACTCGATCAGGGGACTTTGTTATACTCGATCAGGGGGCTTTGTTATACTCGAAGAGGGGACTTTGTTATACTCGATAAGGGGCCTTTGTTATACTCGATGAGGGGACTTCGTTATTTTCGATTAGGGGAATTTGTTATACTTGATGAGGAGACTTTATTATACTCGATCAGGGGATTTTGTTAAACTCGATGAGGGGCCTTTGTTGTACTCGACAGGGGCCTTTGTTGTACTCGATCACGGGACTTTGTTATAATCGTTCAGGGGCCTTTGTTATACTCGTTGAGGGGGCTTTGTTATACTCGGTCAGGTGAGTTTGTTATACTCGATGAGGGGGCTTTGTTATACTCTATCAGGGGCCTTTGTTATACTCGATAAGGGGACTTTAATATACTCGATCAGGGGACTTTGTTATACTCGTTCAGCGGACTTTGTTATCCTCGAACAGGGATCTTTGTTATACTCGTTCAGGGGGCTTTGTTATACTCGATCAGGGGACTTTGTTATACTCGATCAGGGATCTTTGTTATACTCGTTCAGGGGGCTTTGTTATACTCGGTCAGGTGACTTTGTTATACTTGATGAGGGGGCTTTGTTATACTCTATCAGGGGACTTTGTTATACTCGATAAGCGGACTTTAATATACTCGATTAGGGGACTTTGTTATACTCGTTCATTGGACTTTGTTATACTCGTTCAGGGGACTTTCTTATTCTCGATCAGGGATCTTTGTTATACTCGTTCAGGGGGCTTTGTTATACTCGATGAGGGGACTTTGATATTCTCGATTAGGGGAATTTGTTATACTTGATGATGGGACTTTGTTATACACGATGAGGGGGCTTTGTTATACTCTATCAGGGGACTTTGTTATACTCGATCAGGGGGCTTTGTTATACTCGACGAGGGGACTTTGATATACTCGATCAGGGGACTTTGCTATACTCGATCAGGGGGCTTTGTTATACTCGATAAGGGGCCTTTGTTATACTCGATGAGGGGACTTTGTTATTCTCGATTAGGAGAATTTGTTATATGATCAGGGGGACTTTGTTGCCACTCGATCAGGACTTCCTTCTCGATCCAGGGGCTTTGTTATACTCGATCAGGGAACATTTTTATACTCGATCAAGGGCCTTTGTTATACTCGTTCAGGACTTTACTATACTCGATCAGAGGGCTTTGTTATACTCGATAAGGGGCCTTTGTTATACTCGATGAGGGGACTTTGTTATTCTCGATTAGGAGAATTAGTTATACTTGATCAGGGGACTTTGTTATACTCGATCAGGGGACTTTGCTCTACTCGATCAGGGGGCTTTGTTATACTCGATAAGGGGCCTTTGTTATACTCGATGAGGGGACTTTGTTATCCTCTATCAGGGGACTTTGCTATACTCGATCAGGGGGCTTAGTTATACTCGATAAGGGGCCTTTGTTATACTCGATGAGGGGACGTTGTTATATTCGATCAGGGGCCTTTGTTATACTTTATCAGGGTTTTTTGTTATACTCGATCAGGGATCTTTGTTATACTCGTTCAGTTGGCTTTGTTATACTCGGTCAGGTGACTTTGTTATACTCGATGAGGGGGCTTTGTTATACGCTATCAGGGGACTTTGTTATACTCGATAAGGATACTTTAATATACTCGATCAGGGCCCTTTGTTATACTCGTTCAGGAGAATTTGTTATCTTCGATCAGGGATCTTTGTTATACTCGTTCAGGGGGCTTTCTTATACTTGATCAGGGGACGTTGTTATACGCGATCAGGAGACTTTCTTATTCTCAATCAGAGGACTTTGTTATACTCCATGAGTGGACTTTGTTATACTCGATCAGGGAATTTAATATACTCGATCAGGGGAATTTTCTATACCCGATCAGGGGACTTTGTTATACTCGATCAGGGGACTTTGATATACTCTATCAGGGGACTTTGTTATACTCGATCAGGGATCTTTGTTATACTCGTTCAGGGGGCTTTGTTATTCCTCGATTAGGGAATTTGTATACTCAGTCAGAGTTTTGTTGTAACCGTGGGGACTGGTATACTCGATCAGGGGAATTTGCTATACCCGATCAGGGGACTTTGTTATACTCGATCAGGGGACTTTGTTATACTCTATCAGGGGACTTTGTTATACTCGATCAGGGATCATAGTTATACTCGTTCAGGGGGCTTTGTTATTCTCGATTAGGGGAATTTGTTATACTCGATGAGGGGACTTTGTTATACTCGATGAGGGCCCTTTGTTATACTCGATCAGGGGGCTTTGTTATGCTCGATCACGGGGCTTTGTTATACTTGATCAGGGGACTTTGTTATACTAGATCAGTGGACTTTGTTATACTCGATCAGGGGACTTTGTTATACTCGATGAGGGGACTTTAATATACTCGATGAGGGGGCTTTGTTATTCTCGATTAGGGGAATTTGTTATGCTTGATTAGGGGACTTTGTTATACTCGATGAGGGGACTTTAATATACTCGATGAGGGTCTTTGTTATACTCGTGCGGACGCTGGTATATGATGAGGGGACTTTGTTATACTCGATCAGGGACTTTGCTATATACTCGATCAGGGGCTTTGTTATACTCGATAAGAACTTTGTTATACTCGATGAGGGGACTTTGTTATTCTCGATTAGGGGAATTTGTTATACTTGATCGGGGGACTTTGTTATACTCGATCAGGGGACTTTGCTATACTCGATCAGGGGGCTTTGTTATACTCGATAAGGGTGCCTTTGTTATACTCGATGAGGGGACTTTGTTATTCTCGATTAAGGGAATTTGTTATACTTGATGAGGGAACTTTGTTATACTAGATCAGTGGACTTTGTTATACTCGATCAGGGGACTTTGTTATACTCGTTGAGGGGACTTTGTTATCCTCGATTAGGGATCTTTGGTATACTCGTTCAGGGGGCTTTGTTATACTCTATCAGGGGACTTTGTTATACTCGATAAGGGGACTTTAATATACTCGATCAGGGGACTTTGTTATACTCGTTCAGGGGACTTTGTTATACTCGATCAGGGGATTTTTTTATACTCGATGAGGGGGCTTTGTTATACTCTATCAGGGGACTTTGTTATACTCGATTAGGGATCTTTGTTATACTCGTTCAGGGGGCTTTGTTATACTCGGTCAGGTGAGTTTGTTATATTCGATGAGGGGGCTTTGTTATACTCTATCAGGCGACTTTGTTATACTCGATTAGGGATCTTTGTTATACTCGTTCAGGGGGCTTTGTTATACTCGGTCAGGTGACTTTGTTATACTCGATGAGGCGGCTTTGTTATACTCTATCAGTGGACTTTGTTATACTCGATAAGGGGACTTTAATATACTCGATCAGGGGACTTTGTTATACTCGTTCAGGGGACTTTGTTATACTCGTTCAGGGGACTTTGTTATACTCGATCAGGGATCTTTGTTATACTCGTTCAGGGGGCTTTTTTATACACGGTCAGGTGACTTTGTTATACACGATGAGGGGGCTTTGTTTTACTCTATCAGGGGACTTTGTTATACTCGATTAGGGATCTTTGTTATACTCGTTCAGGGGGCTTTGTTATACTCGATCAGGGGACTTCCTTACACTCGATCAGGGGAATTTGTTATTTTCGATCAAGGGGCTTTGTTATACTCGATTAAGGGACTTTGTTATACTCGATCAGGGGACTTTGTTATACCCGATCAGTGGACTTTGTTTTACTCCATCAAGGGGCTTTGTTATACTCGATTAGGGGACTTTGTTATAGTTGATGAGGGCAGATCAACGGACTTTGTTATACTCGATCAGGGGACTTTAATATACTCGATCAGGGAACTTTGCTATACTCGATGAGGGGCCTAGGTTATACTCGATCAGGGGACTTTGTTATACACAATCAGGGGACTTTGTTTTACTCGATCAGGGGCCTTTGTTATACTCGATAAGGGGCCTTTGTTATACTCGATGAGGGGACTTTGTTATTCTCACTTAGGGGAATTTGTTATACTTGATCAGGGGACTGTTATACTTGATCAGGGGATTTTGTTATACTCGAAGAGGGGCTTTGTTATTCTTGATGAGGGGACTTTGTTATACTCGATCAGGGGCCTTTGTTGTACTCGATGAGGGGCCTTTATTGTACTCGATCAGGTGCCTTTGTTGTACTCGATCACGGGACTTTGTTATACTCGATCAGGGGCCTTTATTACACTCGATCAGGAAACTTTGTTATACTCGATAAGGGGCCTTTGTTATACTCGATCAGGGATCTTTGTTATACTCGTTCAGGGGGCTTTCTTATACTCGGTCATGTGACTTTGTTATATTCGATGAGGGGGCTGTGTTATACTCTATGAGGGGACTTTGCTATACTCGATCAGGAAAGTTTGTTATACTCGATAAGGGGCCTTTGTTATACTCGATGAGGGGATTTTGTTATACTCGATCATGGGAATTTGTTATACACGATCAAGTGGCTTTGTTATACTTGATCAGGGGACTTTGTTATACTAGATTAGTGGACTTTGGTATACTCGATCAGGGGACTTTAATATACTCGATGAGGGGGCTTTGTTATACTCGATCAGGGGACTTTGTTATACCCGATCAGGCGACTTTGTTATACTCGATCAGGGGACATTGTTATACTCGATCAGGGAACTTTGTTATACTCTATCAGGGGACTTTGTTATACTCGATCAGGGATCTTTGTTATACTCGTTCAGGGGCTTTGTTATACTCGTTCAGGTGACTTTGTTATACTCGATCAGGTGACTTTGTTATACTCGTTCAGGGGGCTTTGTTATACTCGATGAGGGGACTTTGTTATACTCGATGAGGGGACTTTAATATACTCGATGAGGGGGCTTTGTTATACTCGATGAGGGGACTTTGTTTCTCGATCAGGGACTGTCTATATACTCGATGAGGGCTTTGTTATACTCGATAAGGGGCCTTTGTTATACTCGATGAGGGGACTTTGTTATACTCGATCAGAATTTATTTATACTCGATGAGGGACTTTGTTTTACTCGATCAGGGACTTTGTTATACTCGATCAGGGGACTTAGTTGATCAGGGCAGATTAGTGGACTTTGTTATACTCGATGAGGGACTTTAAAATACTCGATCAGGGGACATTGCTATACTCGATGAGGGGACTTTGTTATACTCGAACAGGGGAATTTGTTATACTCGATGAGGGGCCTTTGTTATACTCGATAAAGGGCCTTTGTTATACTCGATGAGGGGACTTTGTTATACTCGATCAGGGGAATTTGTTATACTCGATCAGGGGACTTTGTTATACTCGATGATGGGGCTTTGTTATACCCTATCAGGGGAATTTGTTATACTCGTTCAGGGGAATTTGTTTTCTTCGATCAGGGATCTTTGTTATACTCGTTCCGGGGGCTTTGTTATACTCGATCAGGGGACTTTGTTTTACGCGATCAGGAGACTTTCTTATTCTCAATCAGAGGACTTTGTTATACTCGATGAGTGGACTTTGTTATACTCGATCAAGGGAATTTGCTATACCCGATCAGGGGACTTTGTTATACTCGATCAGCGGACTTTGTTATACTCTATCAGGGGACTTTGTTATACTCGATCAGGAATCTTTGTTATACTCTTTCAGGGGGCTTTGTTATTCTCGATTA
>NW_024749052.1:0-10192 GCF_018991925.1 Homarus americanus
GTGGAACAAGCTTAGCAACTTTGTAGTAAGTGCAGGAACTCTGGAAAGTTTCAAAAGGAGGCTAGATAGATTCATGGATGATAGAGAGTGGTAGTAACTCTCGACAGGAGCTGCCATGCACAGGCCAACCGGCCTATTGCAGACTCCTTATTTTCTTATGTTCTTATGTTCTTAAATCCTCAACATAAAAGACAAATTCACCTCCATGTGTTAAAATCTTACTACACTACATTACCGTCACCACTATACCAAACCTGTGTAATATTAACACACTAATACACTATTACGACATCACCAAATCCATCAATAAACAGTACATCTTCCTTTACACTTGATTAGAAAGAAAAACAGGAAAATATGCCCAGAATCTCAATTTCATTCACTAACATTACGAAAAATTACAAGAGTTAAGAGTCAAAGCAAGATATGTGCTGTACGCAATGTTGATGTTATTTTGTTCGCCATCATTGTGTCCTTAAGTTAATCTGTTTTGTGAAGTATATCCTCGGACTTGGGAACAAATCATCATGTGTACCTTTGAGTATTAAGGTCTTGATCCATTTCCTTGATGTCTACCGTTTGGAACAGGTAACACCACCACAATTCTTTTAACCAAGACGAAACGGACGAAAAAAAAAAGCTTCTACAAATATCAAGTATTAATTTTCTCTCTTTACAGGATCTAATACTCTTGGAAATGTGTTTAAATTAATCTGATTTGTTTTCATTTATTGTCGATCCTTCATAAGAGGACTCGTGGATCCCCCGAGCCTAGCCGGCCATTTTGTTTACATTTTTCGGTCGCTCTAAAATACCATTAAAACAATATTGAGTATAAACGTTTGGCTCAACTGATGATCTCAAACATGTCCCAACATTTCTTGCCTCAACTCCACATTCTGTAACTCATTTAGGTAGATGTCCCTCACTACACATACACTGGACTATGTGTAATGTTGCAGCTAATGTGTTATCAAGATATTGCACATTATAAGTTCATGTGTGGTCATTATTATATCAAACGGAGGAATTTTAAAGAGCTATTACACCACCTGTATCATTAGTTGTCGCCAGGTGAAGGAATGTTTAGGTAGATTATATTTTTATTACTGTAATTAAAGTTTCAATACCTAAGACGTTCCACTATAAGAGTCTTTCAACCTCAGGTAAGGTCTTAAGACTTTCTACTCTAGGTCTTACACCCTGGAGTAGCTGTATCGTCCACATAGGTAATTACTCCACAAGGAACTACAAGTTACACCTTGATGTAATACTTCATTTACTGCCAAACTTTATAGGGAAATATTTTTTCACAAAGAATTTCAAGTTACAATTTCACATGATAAGTCACATTACAAACGTTCCTTCGGCTTACAGTTAAACTTTGCAATGTCAAGATATTTTTTTCACTGCAGAGGAAAGTATCCGTCATCATCATCATCACCACACACACACACACACACACACACACACACACACAGACACACGCGCGCAAAGACAAAACTCCTGTATCCAGATTCTCAAAAAGTTTATAAATTAAATTCTTCCCTAAAATTAAACAGACAATACATCTATTAATCATAGAGTATGTGAACAATATCGACGCCATATTGGTTACCATCTTTGAGTCATATAATTAGTTAGCTACATAGTGTTAATTATTTAGTTAAATAGGAAAAATAATCTACTAGCGTGTGTTGTGACCAAAATAAATCAACATTGTATTTACTTTCTCCTCCAGGGGGCACTAAGTCTAGAAAAATGACACAATTGACATCTACATAAAGTGACTGACCAAGGGTAGATATTGGCTACCTTTTGTGTTACTTTGAGGTCGTAAGAACACACAGAGCTGCTCTTAAGGATGTTTACCACAATACACCTCAACCAGTTTCTCATTCACAAAAGTCAAACAATAAATCTGGTTCAAACGATACACCGTAAATTTTATTAGAATACAATAATCAATTACTGTATTATTGCATTGAGGCGAATAGTCTTATAGTGTTAAGATGTGTTCTTAAGCCACGAAGGTAAACAAAAGGTATTCAATATCTGCCTTGGTTGAAGATGATCTGTAGACGTTAGCAAGTCCTCCTCCTCCTGGTCTCGAGTAAGGTAAAGAAGGCCTCACCTGACCAAAATTGTTAATTAAGATAGATTACATGAAGATTAACCCTCCCAGCTTATTTCAACTAATGATTAACCTAACGCTACATGGGAAGTTAAGTTAGGTTAGATTAAGTTAGGTTAGGTTAGGGTAGGGTAGGGTAGGGTAGGGTAGGGTAGGTCAGGTCAGGTCAGGTCAGGTCAGGTCAGGTCAGGCAGTGCCAGTGTAGTTAATCTTGAGGTTAAATAAACTAGAGACTAATCTTCACATGAGCCACTAAGACACTTTGACGGAGGCGGTTACGTACAACAGGAAAGCTCTGATAACATATAATGTACAGTATATACCGTTTAAGTTGCGTAAGCAGCTCTATACACCACTTATTGACCTACTCATTCACTGCCGTAGAAATATTTACTTCTAACAGGTTTCTATATGGTTCCCAGTCATTATAATACGACCTTGTAAAATCAAATGATCTAAATTAAACTAAACTTATCCAAATTAAACTTATTAGCTAACAAATCCTTCTAAAACACGATATATGTAAATCAAAGTTCTAAATTCAACTTAACTTATCGTAATATAACTATTATAACTAAACCATTTTAATTAAACCTAACCTAAACACCTCAAGTGCCACAAACAGAAGGAAAAAACACCTTTAATATTATCGTGTAAGAAGCCCCTGTAACCCACTAACTCAAGGTAATGCATCTATATCAATCTACCTGCGTCGGAAGCTCTATACGTGACTATGATCGTTACCCACTGCTGGAGAACATTTGTACTTCTATAATTACCCCTGGAGAAACAATGCACCAATTTACGATTTATTTATTTTATTTTTCATTTATTTTTATTCTTGGTCCATACTGTAAACACCGCCCGCTTGTGAGTCCCGTCAGCCATTTTGTTCTAACTTTCGGGGATTCTAAAATAAACTATAAATAAATAAGTAAATAAATAAATAAATAAAACAAGCATCTTTTGTTTTTCTAACCCATGAGCTGTGAGTCTTCATTATATACTTCAACATTACTGTAAACTAAGGCTAGAGAGGGTGTGTACAGTACTAGTGGAGCCAAGACGAGAAGGTATTTCAAATCCCTAAAGGGTTTTACAAGTGGAGAGTCTTACAAGTGGAGGGTCTTACAGGTGGAGGGTCTTACAAGTGGAGGGTCTTACAGGTGGAGGGTCTTACAAGTGGATGGTCTTACAGGTGGAGGATTTTAATAAGGATAAATACAGCAAGTCTTGCAGTTGAATCAGCCAAGTCGAGGAAAACTCTTAAGAGTCATGTAACTTCTACCTGATGTTACCTGTAATCAAGCTAAGGTATATGTAAGAAGAATATTATCTCGTTACTATCCATTCCTCTTCCACTATCCTGCGAGGTGGTGTATTAATAGGCACAGATACTCATGATAAAGAAGGAATAAAGAGAAAGACGCAAGATACCTATAAAATGCGACAGAATATACCTACACATGCGTAATCCTAACCCATCCCAACCCAACCCAACCCTATCCTACCCTCAGCTTCACCACAGTACACAAAGTCATTCTTGGTATCAGAGTGACGCATAAACAGTTAAACACCCTGTATCGCCTAAGACACATTTGAATCGGATGGTTCGTTGACGGTTTTATTTCTTCGGTATAAACCAGTGAAGCAATTAGTTCGTGGGAACAGCGAGTCAAAATACTTCAAATCAGCTTCGTTTACGACCTCCAGCTGATATTTACTTCTGTTGTCTATATCAATCACATTTTATAATGAAAACAAAAATATGATTAGTTACTTATAAATGAAAATAAATCATACTTAGATACTTAGGAGTGGGGAAAAAAGATACTTAAGATTCTTAAAAATGAAAACACTCTTTGATACTTAAATTAGGACAAAATAAACGGACATAAAGATTTAACTATGAGCGGTGGATATTACGACATGTACCGGCTATCAATACAGAGGCGCTATTTAGCCGTGAAGTTCTCTCAGAAACCCAACAAGACAATATGTGGTCACGGAAAAATTTCAGGTTAATTTTTAACACCATCCGTCATTTTAAATCTTGGCACCTGTAGATTAAGAAAATATATGGTGATATTTTTTCTGATGGGATAAAGGTCGTATCTGTCCAGAGAAGTAAGAGAGGAAAAAAATCACTTGAGAGGCATGACGCACAGAGTGTCTAAGGTGATAAAAGATCATATACTACCATTTGGGTTTTCAAATTAAGTTCATTACATAAAATATCAAACTCATAAAGATTACAAAAGAACAGAACACCATGAGCTCTCTACAGCTATTGTCAGCTGTCAATATGCTGATGTACAGAAGCTACACAATGTTATTGGTGACTGTTATCCCAGGAAAATGATGCTCTTATAAACTTGGTAACTGGAGCTGTAATGCCAGAAAATGCCAAATATGACAATCTATGTGCATATGAAGTTGGAAGACAAAATTATGAAAATTTTGTCAAGGAACGTATTGTTGGTCCATTGAGCATCTGGGAAAAGCTGTCCAAGGTTAATCTACTGTCGTGGAAAGCAGCAAATATGACTTCAACCATCAAATTGCTATCACAAGTTATAGAACTTAAGCAGGACATACAGTATATGCATCACAGAAGGGCAGCACTGTACATATCAAGTCACCAGACACTGATGTGTTTGGCATATTAAAGCAGCCTCAACTTGGAGAAAATACAAGTATGATAACAGGAACTAGTGAGCGACGACACATTGGGCAGAGAGCCTTACAGGTTTCCATGCCTTCACAGGATCTGACTGCATTGGAAAATTTGTTGGCAAAGGAAAGAAAGCATGTTGGAGCACTTTGATGAAATCTAACACAAAAGTCCTAGATACATTCAAGATGCTGAGTAGACCAAATGCCCTCCAGCAGACATGTACAGTATATTGGTCTAGAGGAATTTGTATTTAAGCTCTACTGTCCACGAATGACTTTCACTAAACTTTCAAAACTTAGATGGCATCTCTTCAAGATAACGCAGGCAGAAGCTGGAGAACTACCAGCGACTGCAGCAACTCTAAAGTATCATATATTGAGAGGAAGGTATCAAGGTCTTCTGTGGTCTTGTGATGCAGACAGTGAAATGCTTTCACAATTAGAGCATGGCTGGAAGATTGACAATGACTGTTTCATACTAGTAATATCAGACCAACCACCAGCTCCAGAAGCAATCACAGAACTTGTTAAATGTGGATGTGGCGTCAGGAAATGTGGATCATTGTCATGTTCATACAGAAAGAATCAGAAAGAATAGCATGTCATGCACCGAGATGTGTAACTGTCAAGCAGATGATGAGAAATGCCTAAACAAGGTGAAGGAATCTGTTGTACACAGAAGAATCTGATGACGAGGACTGAAGCAATGTCGTAAATAATAACTTGTGACTTGTATACACATGATGTATAACACTACAAACTTTTAATAAATATAAAACGGTGGTTCTAAGCTTTTCAGATAATGGTAATAAGTATATGTTTAATTTCCAGTATTTGTCTTTAGCAATTAATTTTACTTACTGCAATCTCTTCTATGCCAGAGACAGGATGGCATATATGAGCAACCATGTTTGTAACACACTTAAGATATTATAACAGCATTCATAATATATTACGTTAAATTGTAATGATATAATACTACATGTTCATAGGTTATTAGTCATGTTTTAAGTTACTTAGGAGTTAATGGTAATACGTCTGTGGTTCATTATGCCGCTCTTTGATAAAACTTCTTTAATGGCATAAAACTTATAATAAACCGTTCAGAAAAAATTACACCACAGTTCCTTAACATAGTTTATAAGGATTATTACGATGTATGGTGTCAAAAATTAACATGAAATTTTTACGGGATTACTTAAGCTCCTACACTAAATCCTGCCGACCTAACCTAACCTTTTTTACCCACCTCCACCTACTTACCTAACCTGACATAATCTAACCAAACCTGACATAATCTAACCTAACATGACATTATCTAACCTAACCTGATATAATCTAACCTAACCTGACATAATCTAACCTAACCTGACGTAATCTAACCTAACCTGACGTAATCTAACCTAACCTGACATAATCTAACCTAACCTGGCATAATCTAACCTAACCTGACATAATCTAACCTAACCTGACATAATCTAACCTAACCTGACATAATCTAACCTAACCTGACATAATCTAACCTAACCTGACATAATCTAACCTAACCTGACATAATCTAACCTAACCTGATGCAATCTAACCTAACCTGACATAATCGAACCTAACCTGACATAATCGAACCTAACCTCCCCGTCTGACATAAGCTAACCTAATCAAACCTAACTTTCCCACCTACCGACCGTAACCTATCTACTTATTACCTACCTAACCTAACTTTCCCACCTACCGACCGTAACCTATCTACTTATTACCTAACCTAACTTAACTTAATCTAACCTGACGTAATCTAACCTAACCTATTGAAACTTAACTTAACCACCTACATCATCTAACACCACTTTGTAATCTCTTTGCACTACCGCTCACAGGATGAGTATGGGGGGCACAATAAACTAGCCTCTAACTGGCAAAATTAACAAAACTAACCTAACCTAACCCAACCTGACTTTACTTAACCTGATCTGATCTATCCAACTTAAACACCTTAGAATATATAATAAAGCCGCAAGGTTAATTTAGGCTAAATATGGTTGATTCATATTTCGTTTTGACAGAAATTCCCGGGAAAATAACGTATCTATATTGAGAACCACCGCCATGTTGGTTCCACGTTAACAAGACACGGATACACTACAGAATAACCGGCGTTCGTTTAACCTCAATTACTACAGTTTACTTTATAATCTTACTTCACAATCTTCACTACATTTCACTTCACAATCTTCACTACATCTCACTCCACAATCTTCACTACATCTCACTTCACAATCTTCACTACATCTCACTTCACAATCGTCACTACATCTCACTTCACAATCTTCACTACATCTCACTTCACAATCTTCACTACATCTCACTTCACAATCTTTCCCACATCTTACTTCACAATCTTTACCACTTCTTACTTCACAATCTTCACTACATTTCACTTCACAATCTTCACTACATCTCACTTCATAATCTTCCCAACATCTCACTTCACAATCTTCACTACATCTCACTTCACAATCTCCACTACATCTCACTTCACAATCGTCACTACATCTCACTTCATAATCTTCACTAAGTCTCACTTCACAATCTTCACTACATCTCACTTCACAATCTTCACTACATCTCACTTCACAATCTTCACTACATCTCACTTCACAATCTTCACTACATCTCACTTCAAAATCTTCACTACATCTCACTTCACAATCTTCACTACATCTCACTTCACAATCTTCACTACATCTCACTTCACAATCTTCACTACATCTCACTTCACAATCTTCACCACACCTCACTTCACAATCTTCACTACATCTCACTTCACAATCTTCACTACAGCTCACTTCTGTCTTCTACATCTCCTTCACATCTTCACTACCTCACTTCTAATCTTCACTACACCTCACTTCACAATCTTCACTCTATCTCACTTCACAATCTTCACTACATCTCACTTCACAATCTTCACTACATCTCACTTCACAATCTTCACTACATCTCACTTCACTTTCTTTACCACATCTCACTTCACAATCTTCACTACATCTCACTTCACAATCTTCACGACATCTCACTTCATAATCTTCACTACATCTCACTTCACAATCTTCACTACATCTCACTTCACAATCTTCACTACATGTCACTTCACAATCTTCACTACATCTCACTTCACAATCTTCACTACATCTCACTTCACAATCTTCACTACATCTCACTTCACAATCTTCACTACATCTCACTTCACAATCTTCACTACATCTCACTTCACAATCTTCACTACATCTCACTTCACAATCTTCACTACATCTCACTTCACAATCTTCACCACATCTCACTTCACAATCTTCACTACATGTCACTTCACAATCTTCACTACATCTCACTTCACAATCTTCACTACATCTCACTTCACAATCTTCACTACACCTCACTTCACAATCTTCACTACATCTCACTTCACAATCTTCACTACATCTCACTTCACAATCTTCACTACATCTCACTTCACAATCTTCACTACATCTCATTTCACAATCTTTACCACATCTTACTTCACAATCTTTACCACTTCTTACTTCACAATCTTCACTACATCTCACTTCACAATCTTCACTACATCTCACTTCATAATCTTCACCACATTTCACTTCACAATCTTCACTACATCTCACTTCACAATCTTCACTACATCTCACTTCTGTCTTTTCATCTCTTACCAATCTTCACTACATCTCCTTCTAATCTTCACTACATCTCACTTCACAATCTTCTACATCTCCACTTCTGTCTTCACTACATCTCCCTTCAATCTTCCACTACATCTCACTTCACAATCTTCACTACATCTCACTTGCAATCTTCACTACATCTCACTTCACAATCTTCTACATCTCACTTCACAATCTTCTACCACATCTCCTTCCTGATTCTTCACTACATCTCTCCTTCACAATCTTCACTACATCTCACTTCACAATCTTCACTGCATCTCACTTCACAATCTTCACTACATCTCACTTCACAATCTTCACTACATCTCACTTCACAATCTTTACCACATCTTACTTCACAATCTTCACTACATCTCACTTCACAATCTTCACTACATCTCACTTCACAATCTTCACTACATCTCACTTCACAATCTTCACTGCATCTCACTTCACAATCTTCACTACATATCACCTCACAATCTTCACTACATCTCACTTCACAATCTTCACTACATCTCACTTCACAATCTTCACTACATCTCACTTCACAATCTTCACTACATCTCACTTCACAATCTTCATTACATGTCACTTCACAATCTTCACTACATCTCACTTCACAATCTTCACTACATCTCACTTCACAATCTTCACTACATCTCACTTAACAATCTTCACCACATCTCACTTCACAATCTTCACTACATCTCACTTCACAATCTTTACTACACCTCACTTCACAATCTTCACTACATCTCACTTCACAATCTTCACTAACACCATCCTTCATCACTACATATAACAACATCCATCATCACTAAGTATAACACCATCCATCATCATCACTACATATAACACTATCCATCATCACTACATATTACACGATCCATCATCACTACATATAACACCATCCACCATCACTACATATAGAACCATCCATCACGACATATAACACCATCCAACATCACTACATATAACACCAACCATCATCACTACATATAATATCATCTATCATCACTACATATAACTCCATCCATCATCACTACATATGACGCCATCCAGCATCACTACATATAACACCACCCATCATCACTACATATAACATCATGCATCATCACTACATATAACACCATCCATCATCACTACATATAAAACCAACCTATCATCACTACATATAATATCATCCATCATCACTACATATAACACCATCCAACATCACTACATATAACACCACCCATCATCACTACATATAACATCATCCATCATCACTACATATAACTCTATCCATCATCACTACATATAACACCATCCAGCATCACTACATATAACACCAACCATCATCACTACATATAACATCATGCATCATCACTACATGAAACACCATCCATCATCACTACATATAAAACCATCCTATCATCACTACATATAACATCATCCATCATCACTACATATAACACCATCCATCACTACATATAGAACCATCCTATCATCACTACATATAATATCATCCATCATCACTACATATAACACCATCCAACATCACTACATATAACACCACCCATCATCACTGCATATAACATCATCCATCATCACTACATATAACTCTATCCATCATCACTACATATAACACCATCCAGCATCACTACATATAACACCAACCATCATCACT
>NW_024749053.1:0-20629 GCF_018991925.1 Homarus americanus
AGCAGGTGCACACCATGACTACAGGTAAGAAAAAATGATCACAGGTGTACACATCATGATCACAGGTACACACCATGATCGCAGGTACACACCATGATCACAGGTAAGAACCATGATCACAGGTACAAATCATGATCAGAGGTACACACCATGATCACAGGTACACATCATGATCACAAGTACACACCATGAACACAGGTGAGAACCATGATCACAGGTACACATCATGATCACAGGTACACATCATGATCACAAGTACACACCATGATCACAGGTACACACCATGATCACAGGTACACATCATGATCACAGGTACACACCATGATCACAGGTGCACACCATGATCACAGGTACACATCATGATCACAGGTACTAACCATGATCACAGGCACACATCATGATCACAGGCACACACCATGATCACAGGTAAGAAACATGATCACAGGTACACATCATGATCACAGGTACACACCATGATCACAGGTACACACCATGATCACAGGTACACATCATGATCACAGGTACACACCTTGATCACATGTACACATCATGATCACAGGTACACATTATGATCACAGAGAAACATCATGATCACAGGTGCACACCATGATAACAGGTAAGAACCAAGATCACAGGAACACATCATGATCACAGGTACGCACCATGATCACAGGTACATATCATGATCACAAGTACACATCATGATCAGAGGTAAGAACCATGATCACAGGTACACACCGTGATCACAGGTACACACCGTGATCACAGGTACACATCATTATCACAGGTACACATCATGATCACAGGTACACATCATGATCACAGGTACACACCATGATCAGAGGTAAGAACCATGATCACAGGTACACATCATGATCACAGGTACACATCATGATCACAGGTACACATCATGATCACAAGTACACACCATGATCACAGGTGAGAACCATGATCACAGGTACACATCATGATCACAGGTACACATCATGATCAAAAGTACACACCATGATCACAGGTGAGAACCATGATCACAGGTACACATCATGATCACAGGTACACATCATGATCACAGGTGCACACCATGATCACAGGTAAGAAAAATGATCACAGGTACACATCATGATCACAGGTAAACATCATGATCACAGGTACACACCATGATCACAGGTACACATCATGACCACAGGTACACATCATGACCACAGGTACACACCATCATCACAGGTACACATCATGATCACAGATACAAATCATGATCACAGGTACACATCATCATCGCAAATACACACCGTGATCACATGTACACATCATGATCACAGGTACACATCATGATCACAGGTACACATCATGATCACAGGTACACACCATGATCACAGGTACACATCATGATCACAGGTACACATCATGATCTCAGGTACACACCATGATCACAGGTACACATCATGATCACTGGTACACATCATGATCACAGGTGCACACCATGATCACAGGTACACATCATGGTCACAGGTAAGAACCATGATCACAGGTACACATCATGATCACAGGCACACACCATGATCACAGGTACACACCATGATCACAGGTACACATCATGACTACAGGTACCAACCATGATCACAGGCACACATCATGATCACAGGTACACACCATGATCACAGGTAAAGAAAAATGATCACAGGTACACATCATGATCACAGGTACACACCATGATCACAGGTACACACCATGATCACAGGTACAAATCATGATCACAGGTAAACACCATGATCACAGGTACACATCATGATCAAAGCTACACATCATGATCACAAGTGCACACCATGATCACAGGTACACATCATGATCACAGGTAAGAACCATGATCACAGGTACACATCATGATCACAGGTACACATCATGATCACAGGTACACACCATGATCACAGGTACACACCATGATCACAGGTACACACCATGATCACAGGTACATACCATGATCACAGGTACACATCATGAACACAGGTACACACCTTGATCACACATACACATCATCATCACAGGTACACATCATCATCACAGGTACACATCATCATCACAGGTGCACACCATGATCACAGGTAAGAAAAATGATCACAGGTACACATCATGATCACATGTACACATCATGATCACAGGTACACATCATGATCACAGGTATACATCATGATCACAGGTGCACACCATGATAACAGGTAAGAACCATGATCACAGGAACACATCATGATCACAGGTACACACCATGATCACAGGTACATATCATGATCACAAGTACACATGATGATCACAGGTAAGAACCATGATCACAGGTACACACCATGATCACATGTACACATCATTATCACAGGTACACATCATGATCACAGGTACACATCATGAACACAGGTACACACCATGATCACAGGTACACATCATGATCAAAGGTACACATCATGACCACAGGTACACACCATGATCACAGGTACACATGATCACAGATACAAATCATGATCACAGGTGCACACCATGATCACAGGTGCACACCATGATCACAGGTACACATCATGTTCACAGGTAAGAACCATGATCACAGGTACACATCATGATCACAGGTACACATCATGATCACAGGTACACACCATGATCACAGGTACACATCATGATCAAAGGCACACATCATGACCACAGGTACACACCATGATAACAGATACACATCATGATCACAGATACAAATCATGATCACAGGTGCACACCATGATCACAGGTACACATCATTATCGCAGGTAAGAACCATGATCACAGGTACACATCATGTTCACAGGTACAC
This sequence comes from Homarus americanus, assembly GCF_018991925.1. Lineage (NCBI taxonomy): Eukaryota > Metazoa > Arthropoda > Malacostraca > Decapoda > Nephropidae > Homarus > Homarus americanus. The sequence goes on from NW_024749053.1 coordinate 2,825, forward strand.
ATCATGATCACAGGTACACACCATGATCACAGGTACACATCATGATCATTTTGAGGTTAGAGTTTAGAATATAGTTATACGTCTACCCAGATCAACAGGTAACAACAATAAAACAAAGACAATCGGACTATAAAAGGGTAGACAAAGGATGCGAGTTTTCGTTGTGTATAATAAAGTACCATAAATCCCCTAACAAAATATTCAGCTTATAAATTACCCTTAACCAAACTTAACCTAAACATTAACAGTATATACATATTAATAAAACATAAAACAATCTTGAAGCAAGTGGACGTGGGGGAGGCAATACAAGATACAAATACTTAAGTGAGGAGCTGAGATGGCTGACGAGTAAGGCTGAGTATTGTAGAAGACGGTAGGTAGTCACTGCACCATAGGTTTAGAGGATAGATGATCCTGTGGTCACTTCCCAGAGCCAAGTGCCCTCTCTCACTCAGTGGAGCTCACAAAGAGAAGACTTGGAGGAAGTGACGTAACAACCAGGATATGGAGAAGGGAAACCCCAGGTGGTAGCTAAGACGAGTCATACTCGTGTCCTCGTCCCTAGATGGCGTTACTCGTGGTGCTGGGTAGGTAGATCAGGACAATAGATGGCGTGGTTCGTAGTGCTGGGTGGAGGGTTCGTAACACCCCTCAAAGACCTCCGTAGCGCGAGCGCGGAGGTGATCACCTGGTGCGTCTGGAGTAGCTGCTGCATTTCCACTGGAGCTCGGGATAAGGAGTCTGCAATCAGGTTGGATGAACGTGAGTGGGTTATGGTCGGTGAAGACTAGGGTTGTTTGTGGGCAAGACTGGAGGTAACATTCAAACTTCTTTATTGCCAACACCAGAGCCAGGGCCTCCTCTATGGTCGAGTAGTTGGTCTGATGTTTTTTCAACTTGGCAGAGTAATATGCCACAGGGTGAAGAACATCAGTGGTTGGGTCGGGTTGTAGGAGCACAGCCCCCACTCCGACACAACTAGCGTCGATTTGCAGATGGAAGGGCGAGGTGTAGTCAGGGGGGTGGACTACAGGCTTGGAGGCAAGGAAGGCTTTGAGGCGGTGGAAAGACTGGTCGCACGTCTGGTTCCAGATGTAAGGGACCGCAGAACTGGTAAGGTCTGTGAGGGGTCCGGCCACGCTGGAGAAGTTACTGCAGAACCGACGGTAGTAGCCGCACATCCCAAGGAAGCGCATGAGTTCCTTCCTCGTCCTTGGAGTGGGGAAGGACAAGATGGCTTTAACGTTTGCGTCCTTGGGTCTCACCATACCATGCCCAACGATATGTCCCAGGTAAGTCACTGAGGCCCGGCCAAAAGCAGATTTAGCCAGGTTTATGGTGAATCCAGTCTCTTGCAGTCGTGCAAACAGTATCTCCAAACGCACCAGATGTTCGTCCCAGCTGTCCGACACCACCACCAGGTCATCCAGGTAGGCGAACGTCCCAACTAGGTCCTGAATAAGGTAGTTGATGGCCCTCTGGAATGTGGCCGGAGCATTAGAAAAGCCAAACGCCATAACTAAATATTGAAAAAGACCAAATGGAGTTATAAATGCCGAGATTATTTTTGCCCTATCCGTGAGTCCCACTTGGTAATATCCTTTCAATAGGTCCACGGTACTGATAAATTTGGCACAGCCTATGCTGTCTATTATATCTTCAATCAAAGGTAAAGGGTAGGAGTCAGAGACAGTGACCTGGTTCACTTTACGATAATCGGTACAGAAACGAAAAGTGCCATCGGGTTTTGGAATGAGAAGGCAAGGTGAAGCCCAGGGGGAGGTACTAGGCTCAGCTAAGTTAGGTTTTAACAAAAAATCTACCTCCTTTTTCATAATCTCTCTTTTTTGTGGATTTAGTCGATATGCTGATTGCCTAATGGGTTGTACTTCATCTGAGATTAGCTTAATATCATGTTTAAGTATATTGCAAAACCCTGGGAGGTCTGACGTGACTTTAGGAAATGTTGATAACTTAGTGAGATCTTTTGCTTGAGATGGATTCAGAACAGAAAAATACTCATCCAAGTTGTTGAGTATGTGACTGTTAGCAGGGTTCTCTTTAGGTAGAGGAAAGTCTAAATTCTCCAATAGATCCATGTCATCTGTCTCCGGCTCCGGCCCTGACAAAACCGTATGCAATACAGGTTGGCTTATAGCCTCTGGGATGTCTTCCTCCGACTGCCTGGAATGGTAAAGTTTCATGAGATTAATGTGAACAAGTTGTGAATCTTTTCTGCGATCAGGAGTATGGACTATATAGTTGAGGGGAGATAGTTTATTAGCATTGACTTGAAAGTTTTGATGGAACCGTTCCAAGCAACCTTGGGATTGTGGGTGGTAAGCCGAAGATGTACAATGGTCCACACTGAGGTCTTTCATCACCTGTTTGAAAAGATTGCTCGTAAAATTGGTGCCCTGATCGGATTGGATCTCTTTAGGAATGCCCACTGAAGTGAAAAGGTGCAAAAGATGTTTGATTACGTTTTTTGAAGTGATGCTTTTAAGGGGAAAAGCCTCAGGATAACGTGTATTGGTATCCATAACTGTGAGCAGGAATTGATTTCCCTTCTTAGTTTTTGGTAATGGGCCCACACAATCCACAACAATCTTTTCAAATGGTGTAGAAAATACTGGGATGGGCTTAATGGGAGCTGCTGGTATACTTTCATTTGGTTTTCCTACCATTTGACAAATATGACAAGATTATAGGTATTTTGACACATCCTTCCTAAGTCCAGGCCAATAATAGTGTTGGAGGAGCTTTTATATGTTTTCAGGATTCCCAAATGTCCTGAAATACCATCATGGGCAAGGGCAATTAATGCTGGTCTGACTGAGGTGGGAATTACCACTTGATGTATTTCAGACCACGTGTCTAGCTGGGCAAGCTCAGGGGGCCTATAGGCCCTCATCAAACTCCCTTCATGATAATAAAAACACGGAAGGTGTTAAAATCTTTCCCTCAACTGCTGCATGATGAGGATTTAGTCAAAGTGGATCAGATTGTTGGGCTTTAACAGGCTCATCCTTACTAATAGTCTTATTGTACAGATCTTCTGTGGTAGTAAGATAATAGAGCTGGTTTAGATAGAAGGGCCCATTTCGCACTCTGTGACCAGGTGACAGCACAAGATGGGAAAAGATGAGGAATAGTTTCTTTAAGGTCAGTGGTGGAGTTGACAGGTAAGGGAGAGTCGACTGTCTTTATGTTAGGAACCATGATCTCCTACCAAGTCATTACCCAATAATAAATGAATGCCGCACACAGGCATTGGGTCTTTCCTAATGGCTATTTGCACTTCCCAGTAATCAAGGGACATTGGAGGTGCACTTTAGCTAAAGGATAGGAAGAATGGGATGAGAGATCTGAAATTAGAACACTCTCATTAGTAAATGCGGTAGATATATCAGGAATGACGTTAAGCAGGAGGATAGATTGTGCTGCGCCCGTATCACGTAGTATACGAATAGGAAAAGAACGAGACCCCTCTATGATTGAAATTTTTCCCTCATAGGTGAATGAAGAGAAGAGACCCTGATGGGGCCTTTCCACATTGGTGGTTGCTATTGGTTTGGATTTGAGATCCAGGGAACTACTTTTAGCAATTCGACACTTTGGGTGTTTACAAGTCTGGATCGTATGGCCTGGGTTTTTACAGTAAGAACAAGTAAACTTGGTTGCATCAGGGGGGTTAGGTGTGGGACCTTTCGACCTACCACTCACGCCCCCAAGGTTATCATCAGAGGAGGACCTAACATGTCGGGAAGTACCACGTTCTCTACTGCCCAGTGACTCCACCAGCAAGGCGTATGCATCAGCCAACCCAGCAGCACGCCTAAATTAACCTCTCCACGCTCCTCCACATGCTTCAAGATGGTATCTTGCTCTTCCACTCGTCCAGAATTTTAAATTTAGCAAATCTGAAATGTGGAGGTCTCTGTAGCCTCTAACCACTTCTTTAAAAACCTAAGCTTTTCTTGAGCAAACTCAACAAAGGTGTGGGAAAATGGTTTGGTTAGTTTACGAAACTTCTGCCGGTATCCATCTGGCGTGATAGCATAAGAAGTGAGGATATTCTTTTTTACGTTATCATAGTCATCAGTCTGGTCTAAACAGTTATAAACTCTACGAGGCTTACCATATAATTTAGGAACTAACACTGACACCCACTGGTCCTTTGGCCACTCATTCTTCCCGGCTATTTTCTCAAAAGTCCTAAATGACCCGTCCATATCGGATTCATCAAACCCGGGAACAAGGGAAGAAGCAGTAGCAGGGTTAAAAGCAGCTAGTTTCTCTCTTAATGCCACTTCTTTTGATCTAAACTCCGATGTTAAGGTGACTTCTATCTCTCTTACCTGTAGTTCTTTCAGTCTAACCTCCTGCTCCAACTTGGCCTGTTCTAACTTGGCCTGTTCCAACTTTTCTTCATGCTGCAACTTGGCCTGCTCCAACTTGTCCTCCTGCTGCAACTTGGCCTGCTCCAACTTGGCCTGTTCCAACCTTTCTTCAGGCTCCAACTTGGCCTGCTGCTCCAACTTGGCCTGTTCCAACTCTAGTTCTTTCATTTTGATTTGGAACTCGAACCTAGCTCGTTCTAGTTCTAAGGCGTCTATTCGTTGTGTTTCTTCTTGAGGGCTAGCCAGACCTGAAGCAACTTCTGAGTGAGGAAGGGTGGTGGATAGTGGTTGAAGTTTCTTGGACATGGGCGTTAATCTGTCAACAGCGGATTCTTTTAAAACTTCTTGTTGAACCAGCACTTCAATCACATGATTTTTTAACATTTCCTTAGTCAGTTGCTGTGAAAATGGGATATTGTAATAGTTGGCTATTTCTTTCCATTCTTTCTTCAGGATATTAACACGTAATTTGTTTAAGCTACGGAAGGATTTTCAATAAAATCCTGGAGATCAAAACCTAATTGGCCATTGTTAAGAAAATGGATAAATTAACTAATGGTCCAAAGATAAGATAAGTGGATAACCTAGAAATATCACGGCAGTGGATAACCAGAAAGTCCCGAAACTAACCAAGTTATACCTAGGGAAATTACACTTATGATTATTGTTCTTCTGAAGATCCTTAGATAAGACAGAGACTTGAAAGAGGTAGGGCGTATTACGGCATTAATATAAAGATCGGATTAACCCTGATATACTTGAAAGAGGTAGGGCGTATTACGGCATTAATATAAAGATCCGGATTAACAACCCTGATATACTTGAAAGAGGAAGGGCGTATTACGGCATTAATATAAAGATCCGGATTAACAACCCTGATAAATGGTATGATTGACCCTGAATGAGATAATGAGAAGAACAATAATTGAGGCTTTATAATATTGGGGTCCTGGTAGAGCAGGGCGTCCCAAGATATCACTTCACCGTAAACTAGTGACTATGGAACAACCTACTCTGGAGTGAGGGTACGGCATTAAACAGATCCGGATTCTTCCCTACACTCGATAAGACTTACTACACGACTGCCACGTGTAATAACAAGTAAGCCTTATGACACTTGGAACCTAATATCCTACGTCTGTCACTCTTACTATACGGCAATACCAATATATGCACACACATATGAAGGAAACTTTAAACCACCGTAAAGCAATTATGAACAGAAGTGACTGGGAGGAATAATTAACACTGGAGTAACAAGGAAGGAATATGGCACTTTCAAGGTCGTGTCTCAATACGGTCGCCATTTGTTACGAGAGTTGGGATTTAGAATATAGTTATACGTCTACCCAGATCCCAACAGGTAACAACAATAAAAAAACAAAGACAATCGGACTATAAAAGGGTAGACAAAGGATGCGAGTTTTCGTTGTATATAATAAAGTACCATAAATCCCTAACAAAATATTCAGCTTATAAATTACCCTTAACCAAACTTAACCTAAACATTAACAGTATATACATATTAATAAACATAAAACAATCTTGAAGCAAGTGGACGTGGGGGAGTTAATACAAAATACTAGTACTTAAGTGAGGAGCTGAGATGGCTGACGAGTAAGGCTGAGTATTGTAGAAGACGGTAGGTAGTCACTGCACGTAGGTTTAGAGGATAGATGATCCTGTGGTCACTTCCCAGAGCCAAGTGCCCTCTCCTCGAATTGGAGCTCACAAAGAAGACTTGGAGGAAGTGACGTAACAACCAGGATATGGAGAAGGGAAACCCCGGAGTGGTAACTAAGACGAGTCATACTCGTGTCTCGTCCCTAGATGGCGTTGCTCGTGGTGCTGGGTAGGTAGATCAGGACAATAGATGGCGTGGTTCGTAGTGCTGGGTGGAGGGGTTCGTAACAATGATCACAGGTACACATCATGATCACAGGTACACATCATGATCACAGGTACACACCATGATCACAGGTACACATCATGATCACTGGTACACATCATGATCACAGGTGCACACCATGATCACAGGTACACATCATGGTCACAGGTAAGAACCATGATCACAGGTACACATCATGATCATAGGTACACATCATGATCAAAGGTACACTCATGATCACAGGTACACACCATGATCACAGGCACACACTCATGATCACAGTGTACACACCCATGATCACAGGGTAACACATCATGATCATGGGTACTAAATTCATGATCACAGGCACACATAATGGTCAGCAGGTACACACCATGACTACAGGTAAGAAAAATGATCACAGGTACACATCATGATCACAGGTACACATCATGATCACAGGTACACACCATGATCACAGGTACACACCATGATCACAGGTACTCACCATGATCACAGGTACACATCATGAACACAGGTACACACCTTGATCACACATACACATCATCATCACACGTACACATCATCATCAATGGTACACATCATGATCACAGGTGCACACCATGATCACAGGTAAGAAAAATGATCACAGGTACACATCATGATCACAGGTACACATCATGATCACAGGTACACACCATGATCACAGGTACACACCATGATCACATGTACACATTATGATCACAGGTACACACCTTGATCACACATACACATCATGATCACAGGTACACATCATGATCACAGGTACACATCATGATCACAGGTGCACACCTTGATAACAGGTAAGAACCATGATCACAGGTACACACCATGATCACAGGCACACATCATGATCACAAGTACACATCATGATCACAGGTAAAACCATGATCACAGGTACACACCGTGATCACAGAGGCACACGACTCATGATCACAGGTACACACACCATGATCACAGGTACACATCACAAGAACACAGTGTACACACCTTTACCACACATACACATCATCATCACACGTACACATCATCATCAATGGTACATACCAGATCAACAGGTGCACACCATGATCACAGGTAAGAAAAATGATCAAACAGGTACACATAATGATCACAGGTACACACCGTGATCACAGATACACATCATGATCAAAGGTACACATCATGAACACAGGTACACATCATGATCACAGGTACACACATTGATCAGAGGTACACATCATGATCACAGGTACACATCATGATCACAGGTACACACCATGATCACAGGTACACATCATTATCAGAGGTGCACATCATGATCACAGGTATACACCATGATCACAGGTACACACCATGATCACAGGTACACATCATGATCACAGGTACACATCATGATCACAGGTACACATCTTGATCACAAGTACACATCATGATCACAGGTAGACACCATGATCACAGGTAAGAACCTTGATCACAGGTACACACCATGAGCACAGGTACACATCATGATCACAGGTGCACATCATGATGACAGGTACACACCATGATCAAAGGAACACACCATGATCACAGAGACACACCATGATCACAGGTACACATCATGATCACAGGTACTAACCATGATCACAGGTACACATCATAATCACAGGTACACTCCATGATCACAGGTTACACATCATGATCACAGATACTAACCATGATCACAGGTACACATCATGATCACAGGTACACACCATGATCAAAGGCACACACCATGATCACAGGTACACACCATGATCACAGGTAAGAACCATGATCACAGGTACACATCACGATCACAGGTATACACCATGATCACAGGTACACATCATGATCACAAGTACACACCATGATCACAGGTGAGAACCATGATCACAGGTACACATCATGATCACAGGTACACATCATGATCACAAGTAAACACCATGATCACAGGTACACACCAGTATCACAGGTACACATCATGATCACAGGTACAAACCATGATAACAGGTGCACACCATGATCACAGGTACACATCATGATCACAGGTACTAACCATGATCACATGCACACATCATGATCACAGGTACACACCATGATCAGAGGTAAGAAAAATGATGACAGTTACACATCATGATCACAGGTACACACCATGATCACAGGTACACATTATGATCACAGGTATACATCATGATCACAGGAGCACACATGATAACAGGTAAGAACCAAGATCACAGGAACACATCATGATCACAGGTATGCACCATGATCACAGGTACATATCATGATCACAAGTACACATCATGATCACAGGTAAGAACCATGATCACATGTACACACCGTTTTCACAGGTACACATCATTATCACAGGTACGCATCATGATCACAGGTACACATCATGATCACAGGTACACACCATGATCACAGGTACACATCATGATCACAGGCACACACCATGATCACAGGTACACATCATGATCAAAGGTACCCACCATGATCACAGGTACACACCATGATCACAGGCACACACCATGATCACAGGTACACACCATGATCACAGGTACACATCATGATCACAGGTACACATCATGATCACAGGTGCACATCATGATGACAGGTACACACCATGATCAAAGGAACACACCATGATCACAGAGACACACCATGATCACAGGTACACATCATGATTACAGGTACTAACCATGATCACAGGTGCACATCATAATCACACGTACACTCCATGATCACAGGTTACACATCATGATCACAGGTACTAACCATGATCACAGTTACACATCATGATCACAGGTACACACCATGATCGCAGGTACACACCATGATCACAGGTACACACCATGATCACAGGTAAGAACCATGATCACAGGTACACATCATGATCACAGGTACACACCTTGATCACACATACACATCATGATCACAGGTACACATCACGATCTCATGTACACATCATGATCACAGGTACACACCATGATCACAGGCAGACATCATGATCACAAGTACACATCATGATCACAGGTAAAACCATGATCACAGGTACACACCGTGATCACAGATACACATCTTGATCAAAGGTACACATCATGAACACAGGTACACATCATGATCACAGGTACACACAATGATCAGAGGTACACATCATGGTCACAGGTACACATCGTCATCACAGGTACTAACCATGATCACAGGCACACATCATGATCACAGGCACACACCATGATCACAGGTAAGAAAAATGATCACAGGTACACACCATGATCACAGGTACACACCATGATCACAGGTACACATCATGATCACAGGTACATACCTTGATCACATGTACACATCATGATCACAGGTACACATTATGATCACAGGTATACATCATGATCACAGGTGCACACCATGATAACAGGTAAGAACCAAGATCACAGGAACACATAATGATCACAGGTACGCACCATGATCACAGGTACATATCATGATCAGAAGTACACATCATGATCACAGGTATGAACCATGATCACAGGTCCACACCGTGATCACAGGTACACATCATTATCACAGGTACACATCATGATCACAGGTACACATCATGATCACAGGAACGCACTATGATCACAGGTACACATCATTATCAAAAGTAAACATCATGACCACGGGTAGACACCATGATCACAGGTACACATCATGATCACAGGTACACATCATGATCACAGGTGCACACCATGATCACAGGTAAGAACCATGATCACAGGTACACATCATGATCATAAGTACACATCATGATCACAGGTACACATCATGATCACAGGTGCACACCATGATCACAGGTAAGAAAAATGATCACAGGTACACATCATGATCACAGGTACACATCATGATCACAGGCACACACCATGATCACAGGTACACACCAAGATCACAGGTACACATCATGATCACAGGTACACACCTTGATCACACATACACATCATGATCACAGGTACACATCACGATCTCATGTACACATCATGATCACAGGTGCACACCATGATAGCAGGTAAGAACCCTGATCACAGGTACACATCATGATCACAGGTACACACCATGATCACAGGCAGACATCATGAACACAAGTCCACATCATGATCACAGGTAAAACCATGATCACAGGTACACACCGTGATCACAGATACACATCATGATCAAAGGTACACATCATGAACACAGGTTCACATCATGATCACAGGTACACACAATGATCAGAGGTACACATCATGGTCACAGGTACACATCGTCATCACAGGTACTAAATCTCATGATCACAGTGGCACACATCATGATCACAGGCACACACCATGATCACAGGTAAGAAAAATGACTACAGGTACACACCATGATCACAGGTACACACCATGACTACAGGGTGCCACATCACAGACTACAGGTACACACCTGATCACATGTAGACACCATGATCACAGGTACACATCATGATCACAGGTACACATCATGATCACAGGTGCACACCATGATCACAGGTAAGAACCATGATCACAGGTACACATCATGATCATAAGTACACATCATGATCACAGGTACACATCATGATCACAGGTGCACACCATGATCACAGGTAAGAAAAATGATCACAGGTACACATCATGATCACAGGTACACATCATGATCACAGGCACACACCATGATCACAGGTACACACCAAGATCACAGGTACACATCATGATCACAGGTACACACCTTGATCACACATACACATCATGATCACAGGTACACATCACGATCTCATGTACACATCATGATCACAGGTGCACACCATGATAGCAGGTAAGAACCCTGATCACAGGTACACATCATGATCACAGGTACACACCATGATCACAGGCAGACATCATGAACACAAGTCCACATCATGATCACAGGTAAAACCATGATCACAGGTACACACCGTGATCACAGATACACATCATGATCAAAGGTACACATCATGAACACAGGTTCACATCATGATCACAGGTACACACAATGATCAGAGGTACACATCATGGTCACAGGTACACACACATCACAGGTACACAACATGATCACAGGTACACACACACACAGGTACACATCATGATCACAGGTACACATCATGATCACAGGTGCACACCATGATCACAGGTACACATTATGATCACAGGTAAGAACCATGATCACAGGTACACATCATGATCACAGGTACACATCATGATCACAGGTACACACCATGATCACAGGTACACACCATGATCACAAGTACACACCATGATCACAGGTACACATCATGAACACAGGTACACACCTTGATCACACATACACATCATCATCACAGGTACAATTAATGATCACAGGTGCACACCATGATCACAGGTAAGAAAAATGATCACAGGTACACATCATGATCACAGGTACACATCATGATCACAGGTACACACCATGATCACAGGTACACACCATGATCACAGGTACACATCATGATCACAGGCACATACCTTGATCACATGTACACATTATGATCACAGGTACACATTATGATCACAGGTATACATCAGGATCACAGGTGCACACCATGATAACAGGTAAGAACCAAGATCACAGGAACACATCATGATCACAGGTATGCACCATGATCACAGGTACATATCATGATCGCAAGTACACATCATGATCACAGGTAAGAACCATGATCACAGGTACACACCGTGATCACAGGTACACATCATGATCACAGGTGCACACCATGATCACAGGTACACATCATGATCACTGGTAAGAACCATGATCACAGGTACACATCATGATCACAGGTACACATCATGATAACAGGTACACACCATTATCACAGGTACACATCACGATCACAGGTACTAACCATGATCACAGGCACACATCTTGATCACAGGTACACACCATGATCACAGGTACACACCATGGTCACAGGTACACATCATGATCACAGGTACACATCATGATCACAGGTACACATCATGATCACAGGTACACACCATGATCACAGGTACACATCATGATCACAGGTACACACCATGATCACAGGTACACACCATGATCACAGGTACAAATCATGATCACAGGTAAACACCATGATCACAGGTACACATCATGATCAAAGCTACACATCATGATCACAAGTGCACACCATGATCACAGGTACACATCATGATCACAGGTACACACCATATTCACAGGTACACATCATGATCACAAGTACAAACAATGATCACAGGTAAGAACCATGATCACAGGTACACACCATGATCACAGGTACACACCATGATCACAGGTACATACCATGATCACAGGTACACATCATGAACACAGGTACACACCTTGATCACACATACACATCATCATCACAGGTACACATCATCATCACAGGTACACATCATCATCACAGGTGCACACCATGATCACAGGTAAGAAAAATGATCACAGGTACACATCATGATCACATGTACACATCATGATCACAGGTACACATCATGATCACAGGTATACATCATGATCACAGGTGCACACCATGATAACAGGTAAGAACCATGATCACAGGAACACATCATGATCACAGGTACACACCATGATCACAGGTACATATCATGATCACAAGTACACATGATGATCACAGGTAAGAACCATGATCACAGGTACACACCATGATCACATGTACACATGATTATCACAGGTACACATCATGATCACAGGTACACATCATGAACACAGGTACACACCATGATCACAGGTACACATCATGATCAAAGGTACACATCATGACCACAGGTACACACCATGATCACAGGTACACATCATGATCACAGATACAAATCATGATCACAGGTGCACACCATGATCATAGGTACACATCATGATCACAGGTAAGAACCATGGTCAAGAGGTAAACACTGCGATCACAGTACACATCATGATCACAGGTACACATCATGATCACAGGTACACATCATGAACACAGGTACACACCATGATCACAGGTACACATCATGTTCAAAGGTACACATCATGACCACAGGTACACACCATGATCACAGGTACACATCATGATCACAGATACAAATCATGATCACAGGTGCACACCATGATCACAGGTACACATCATGATAACAGGTAAGAACCATGATCACAGGTACACACCATGATCACAGGCACACATCATGATCACAAGTACACATCATGATCACAGGTAAAACCATGATCACAGGTACACACCGTGATCACAGATACACATCATGATAAAAGGTACACATCATGAACACAGGTACACATCATGATCACAGGTACACACATTGATCAGAGGTACACATGATCACAGGTACACATCATGATCACAGGTACACACCATGATCACAGGTACACATCATTATCAGAGGTGCACATCATGATCACAGGTATACACCATGATCACAGGTACACACCATGATCACAGGTATACATCATGATCACAGGTACACATCATGATCACAGGTACACATCTTGATCACAAGTACACATCATGATCACAGGTAGACACCATGATCACAGGTAAGAACCTTGATCACAGGTACACACCATGAGCACAGGTACACATCATGATCACAGGTGCACATCATGATAACAGGTACACACCATGATCAAAGGAACACACCATGATCACAGAGACACACCATGATCACAGGTACACATCATGATTACAGGTACTAACCATGATCACAGGTGCACATCATAATCACACGTACATTCCATGATCACAGGTTACACATCATGATCACAGGTACTAACCATGATCACAGGTACACATCATGATCACAGGTACACACCATGATTGCAGGTACACACCATGATCACAGGTACACACCATGATCACAGGTAAGAACCATGATCACAGGTACACATCATGATCACAGGTACACACCATGATCACAGGTACACATCATGATCACAAGTACACACCATGATCACAGGTGAGAACCATGATCACAGGTACACATCATGATCAGGTACACACTATGACACAAGTACACACTATGATCACAGGGTATACTATGATCAAGGGTGTTGACATCATTATCACAAGTACACACCATGAACACAGGTACACATCATGATCACAGGTACACATCATGATCACAGGTACTAACCATGATCACAGGCACACATCATGATCACAGGCACACACCATGATCACAGGTAAGAAAAATGATCACAAGTACACACCATGATCACAGGTACACACCATGATCACAGGTACACATCATGATCACAGGTACACACCTTGATCACATGTACACATCATGATCACAGGTACACATTATGATCACAGGGATACATCATGATCACAGGTGCACACCATGATAACAGGTAAGAACCAAGATCACAGGAACACATCATGATCACAGGTACGCACCATGATCACAGGTACATATCATGATCACAAGTACACATCATGATCAGAGGTAAGAACCATGATCACAGGTACACACCGTGATCACAGGTACACACCGTGATCACAGGTACACATCATTATCACAGGTACACATCATGATCACAGGTACACATCATGATCACAGGTACACACCATGATCAGAGGTAAGAACCATGATCACAGGTACACATCATGATCACAGGTACACATCATGATCACAGGTACACATCATGATCACAAGTACACACCATGATCACAGGTGAGAACCATGATCACAGGTACACATCATGATCACAGGTACACATCATGATCAAAAGTACACACCATGATCACAGGTGAGAACCATGATCACAGGTACACATCATGATCACAGGTACACATCATGATCACAGGTGCACACCATGATCACAGGTACACATCATGATCACAGGTACACATCATTATCACAGGTACACACCATGATCACAGGTACACATCATGATTACAGGTACACACCTTGATCACACATACACATCATGATCACAGGTATACATCATGATCACATGTACATATCATGATCACAGGTGCACACCATGATAACAGGTAAGAAACATGATCACAGGTACACATCATGATCACAGGTACACACCATGATCACAGGTACACTTCATGATAACAAGTACACATCATGATCACAGGTAAAACCATGATCACAGGTACACACCGTGATCACAGGTACACATCATGATCAAAGGTACACATCATGATCACAGGTACACATCATGATCACAGGTACACACCATGATCAGAGGTACACATCATGATCACAGGTACACACCATGATCACAGATACACATCATGATCACAGGTACTAACCATGATCACAGGCACACATCATGATCACAGGTACACATCATGATCACAGGTACACACCATTATCACACGTACACACCATGATCACAGGTACACACCATGATCACAGGTACACACCGTGATCACAGGTAAGAACCATGATCACAGGTACACACCGTGATCACAGGTAGACACCATGATCACAGGTAAGAACCATGAACACAGGTACACACCATGATCACAGGTAAGAACCATGATCACAGGTACACACCATGATCACAGGTAAGAACCATGATCACAGGTACACACTTGCGATCACAGGTGCATTGTTCCTGATCATAAAAGGTGCATTTCATGATCACAGGTAAAGAAACCATAATCACAGGTACACTTCATTATCAGCAGGTGTAAGAACCATGATCACAGGTACACACCACATCACAGGTACACTTATGATCACAAGTAAGAACCATGATCACAGGTACACACCATGATCGCAGGTAAGAACCATGATCACAGGTACACACCATTACAACCATGATCACAGGTACACACCATGATCACAGGTAAGAACCATGATCACAGGTACACACATGATCACAGGTGACACACACATGATCACAGGTACACACCATGATCACAGGTAAGAACCATGATCACAGGTACACACCATGATCAAAGGTAAGAACCATGATCACAGGTACATACCATGATCACAGGAAAGAACCATGATCACAGGTACACATCATGATCAAGGGTACAACCATAATCACAGGTACACTTCATGATCACAGGTAAGAACCATGATCACAGGTTCACACCATGATCACAGGTACACTTCATGATCACAAGTAAGAACCATGATCACAGGTACACACCATGATCGCAGGTAAGAACCATGATCACAGGTACACACAATGATCACTTTACACACCATGATCATAGGTACACATCATGATCACAGGTACACACCATGATCATAAATACACATCATGATCACAGGTACACATCATGATAACAGGTACACATCATTATCACAGGTGCACACCATGAGCACAGGTAAGAACCATGATCACAGGTACACATCATGATCACAGGTACACACCATGATCACAGGTACACATCATGATCTCAAGTACACATCATGATCATAGGTAGAACGACCACAGGTACACATCATGATCCTGGGTACACAGCATCATGATCCGCGGGTACACATCATGATCACAGGTACCACACCATGATGACAGGTACATTATGATCACAATTTTTCATGATCTGAGTACACCATGATCAAAAGGTACACACCGTGATCTGAGTAGAACCATGATCTGGTACACACCGTGATCTGGTACACCATTATCACAGGTACACACCATGATCACAGATTCACACCATGATCACAGGTACACACCGGGATCATAGGTAGAAGATACATAATCCTGATTGCACATCATGATCACAGGTACATATCATGATCCACAGGGAACACACCATGATCACAGGTACACCATAATCCACAGAGTACACACCGTGATCACAGGTAGAACCATGATCTGGGTACACCTGTGATCTGGGTACATATCATGATCACAGGAACACACCATGATCACAGGTAGAACCATGATCACAGGTACACATCATGATCACAAGTACACACCATGATCACAGGTACACACCATGATCACAGGTACACATCATGATCACAGGTAGACACCATGATCACAGGTACACACCATGATCACAGGTACACATCATGATCACAGGCACACACCTTGATCACATGTACACATCATGATCACAGGTACACATTATGATCACAGGTATACATCATGATCACAGATACACATCATGATCACAGGTACACATCGTGATCACAGGTGCACATCATGATCACAGGTAGACACCATGATCACAGGTAAGAACCTTGATCACAGGTGCACACAATGAGCAAAGGTACACATCATGATCACAGGTGCACATCATGATGACAGGTACACACCATGATTAAATGAACACACCATGATCACAGAGACACACCATGATCACAGGTACACAGCATGATCACAGGTACACACCATGATCACAGGTACACGCCATGATCACAGGTACACACCATGATCACAAGTACACATCATGATCAACAAGTACACATCATGATCACAGGTAAAACCATGATCACAAGTACACACCGTGATCACACATACACATCATCATCACAGGTACAC
>NW_024749054.1:0-8679 GCF_018991925.1 Homarus americanus
TCTGCAGCCTATCCCAGTCATTGAAGAGCCCTTTAGTAAGGTGGTCATAGATTGTGTCGGTCCCTTACCTAAGATCCCTCGTGGTCATCAGTTCTTGCTAACCATTATTGATTGTACAACCCGTTATCCTGAAGCCATTCCCTTGCGCCGCATCACAGCGAAGAATGTTATCAAAGCCTTAACCCACTTCTTCACTCAAGTAGGCCTTCCTACAGTGGTGCAGTCAGATCAGGGTTCCAATTTTACTTCCCGGTTGTTTAATCAGGTAATGCAAACCCTGGGAGTCCGGCAGTTGAGGTCTTCGGCCTATCACCCTCAGTCACAGGGGGTGGTAGAGAGATTTCACCAGACACTAAAACTCATGCTGCGCACCTTCTGTCTGGAGACTGGGAAGGATCGGGACGAGGGAGTTGACCTGCTTTTGTTTGCTGTTCGGGACAGTAAACAAGAGTCGCTAGGATTCTCGCCCTTCCAGCTCGTCTATGGACATGAGGCGCGAGGGCCTCTTAAGGTGTTAAAAGAGTGTTGGTTGAGTGATCAGAGCGCGACGCCCTTAGCTTCATATGTGGTCCAATTCCAGGAGAAGTTGCGTCTGGCTGTAGAACTTGCCCAGTCCAACTTAAGGTGTGCTCAGGTGAAAATGAAACTGCATTTTGATAAGGCCCATCAGGCAAAACCTAGAGAATTCCAAGTTGGGGAGCAGGTGTTGGCCTTCCTGCCCTTATATGATCACCCTTTTAAATCCAAATACAGTGGTCCATATGAAGTACTAGAAAAACAGGGGTCCGTGAATTATGTGATTAGCACCCCTGAACAGCGTAAGAAAAAACGCCTTATCCATGTCAATCTTTTAAAGTCATATCACGTTCGTAACGAAACCCTGGGAAAAGCAGTTGCTTGTGTTGATCAATCCTTGCCAAATTGTATCATTGTGCCAGAGTGTAAGGATGATAAAGATCAGTGTTTTTCTGAAATAATGAATGGGTCTAGTGTAAAAGTTGAAAACTCTACGATCTTGGAGGACCCCAGTGCTAAGTTGTGTCATCTCTCTAGTGACCAAGCCAATAATATAAAGTCTCTATTACAGGAGTATCTTATTATAGTTGGTGATTACCCACTCTCTTGTTCAGTGCTGGAGTATGACGTTGAGACCAGGGGAGCCAAGCCAATCCGACAGCGTCCCTACCGTCTTAATGCCTTCAAGCGGGAGTGTGTGTGAGCCGAGGTACAGCGTCTTCAAGAGCTAGGCCTCGTCGAACCCAGCATCAGTCCATGGGCATCCCCTGTTGTTCTAGTTCCAAAGCCGAATGGGTCAATGCGGCTGTGTGTGGATTACCGCAAGGTGAATGCCGTCACTGAACCCGATGGTTATCCCTTGCCGCGCATCGACGATGTGATCGACGATCTTGGACAGGCAAGGTACGTGACCAAATTGGATCTCCTCCAGGGCTACTACCAGATAAGACTGACTGAACGCTCCAGGGCCATCTCTGCTTTTGTCACTCCTGAGGGGTTGTACCAATTCACAGTCCTTCCGTTTGGTATGCGGAACGCCCCTGCAACCTTTCAACGCCTCATGAATTTCATCACGTCTGATCTGGAAGGTGTCCGCTGTTACCTAGACGACCTTATCGTCTTCAGCAGTTCCTGGGAAGATCACATGAGTCGTCTACAAGCCCTCTTCTCCGTACTGGCTGCAAGCAAGCTGACGGTGAACCTCGTCAAAAGTGAGTTCGGCCATGCCCACGTCACTTTCTTGGGGCATGTGGTCGGACAAGGGGAAGTCCAGCCTATAGCAGCCAAAATTGAGGCAATTCAACAGTATCCAGTGCCAGGCGATAAGAAGAGTGTGATGAGGTTGCTGGGTATGGCGGGGTACTACCGCCGGTTTTGTCCAAACTTCTCCTCAGTTGCCTCTCCCATGACTGACCTGCTGAGTGGCAAGAAAACCTTCAAGTGGACTACGGCTTGCCAGGAATCTTTTGAGAATCTTAAATCCCTGCTGGCAAATGCTCCTGTACTACTTGCACCTGACCTCCAGAAACAGTTCACACTCCATGTCGACGCCAGTGAAATTGGCGCCGGTGCTGTGCTTCTGCAAGAGGGTGAGAGTGATCACGTGCTTCATCCGCTGTGCTATTTTTCTAGAAAATTTAATAAATATCAAAGAAACTATGCCACCATTGAAAAGGAGGCTTTATCACTGATCATGGCACTAGAAAACTTCAAAGTATATATTGGCAGCACTGCTTATCCCATTCAAGTGTTCACTGATCATAACACACTTACTTTTGTTGACAAGATGAAACATACCAACCAAAGACTTTTGAGGTGGGCTCTATCACTTCAGCCCTATAACTTGAACATTTCCCTTATCCGCGGAAAAGAGAACGTGTTGGCTGATGCACTTTCTCGAGTCTGATTATTTAGTAACTATGTCTATATGCAAATTATTTTTTGTTTTATTGTCATTGAGTACCTTGTGTTTATATTATGAATTATTTTGCTTCATATTGATTTAAACCAATTGTGTTAGTTATTACTTTCACTGTGTAGCTGTATATCCATTTTCGCTTCCAGTTAGTTGTAAGCTCACTTTTTTGGGGGGAGGTGTCACGTGCCTGAGCGCTCGGGAACTCGCTGCATCTGTTCACGCTTCCATTTCACGCAAGCTACTAATAATTTGTTAATTGTACTTATTATATTATTATTGTTCTTAGCTACTTAGGTTAATTGTATATTTATGTATGTAATTTATATGCATCATTGTCTTACTCTGTTAAGTCAACTCAAGAGTAATATTAATTAATTATATAAAATATCCAGCAAATGTCTAGATCACGTGATATGAGATGCTCCTCCACGGCGTACCCACGCCACGCTCCCTAGTAGCGAAAATCCGTGGCTTAGGTTAGACGTGTCTATTCGTTCTCTAGCCTTGACCTTTGTCTAAGTGCTTTATCAAGTCTTCTGCAATGCCCTAGGGGTATCAGGTATTAGTGACACGTTTAATTAGGCCTAGGAAGGGATCCTGGTAGTAAGGTATCTCCTGTTTGGTAGGGATAATCATTTTGTATTGATTGTTGTATATATATATTTCGTATGTCTTGTGTAATATAGTAATGTTAAGTAATATTTGTTTGGTCTAACTCCTTACAGTATAGTTTCGCCCTTCCGGCATCACTCTTATTTTATTATACAATTACTTATTCACTTAAATTCATGTTTGCTAATCATTACTCCCTTTAAAACATAAATTGAATTAATTAATTATCTTCCATTTTGTAATTCACTTATTTCAACTGTTCTTACTTTTTCAAGTACATTTAGTTGAGTAGGTATTTGGTGGAGATAATTATTTCCGTGTTCCCTGTTTGTACCTTTATTTGTTAATAACTTGGGGTAGGATTCACTCCCCAAGTATAAAGGGTAGTGGGATCGCGACAGTGCCAAAACCCGGGGTGTGACGGCCGGGCACCCTTTCAGCTCCATGACCCGTGGTGTGAGGGCCGGGAACCGATTCAACTCCATGACCCAGGGTGTGAGGGCCGTGCACCCCTTCAGCTCCATGACCCGAGGTGTGATGTCCGGGCACCCCTTCAGCTCCATGACCCCGTATGTGAGGGCTGGGCATCCCTCCAGCACCATGGCCCGGGGTGTGAGGGCAGGGCACCCCTCCAGCACCATGGCCCGGGGTGTGAGGGCCGGGCACCCCTTCAGTGTCATGAACCGGGGTGTCCTGGCCGGACACCCCTCCAGAACCATGGCCCGTGGTGTGAGGGCCCTGCACCCTTTTAGTACCATGAATCGGGGTGTAGGGCCGGGCACCACTTTAGGTACATGACCAGGGGTGTGAGGGCCGGGCACCTCATCAGTGCCATGACCCGGGTGTGAGGGCCGGGCACCTTCAGTGCCATGACCCGAGTATGAGGGCCAGGCACCCCGTATAGATCTATAACCCAGGGGTGTGAGGGCCGGGCACACCTTCAGTGCCATGGCCAGGTGTGTGACGGCCGGGCACCCCTTCAGTGACATGACCCGGGGTGTGAGGGCCGGGCACCCCTTCACATGACCCGGGGTGTAGAGCCGGGCACCACTTTAGGTACATGACCAGGGGTGCGAGGGCCGGGCACCTCATCAATGCCATGACCCGGGGTGTGAGGGCCAGGCACACCTTCAGTGCCATGGCCAGGGGTGTGTTTGCCGGGTACCCTTTCAGTGCCATGACCCGGGGTGTGAGGGCCGGGCACCCGTTTAGGTCTATAACCAGGGGTGTGAGGGCCGGGCACACCTTCAGTGCCATGGCTAGGGGTGTGACGGCAGGGCACCCCTTCAGTGACATGACCAGGGGTGTGAGGGCCGGGCACTATTTCAGTGCCATGAAATGGGGTGTGAAGGCTGGGCAACCCTACAGTGCTGTGAACCGGGGTGTGAGGGCCGGGCACCCCTTCATATGAACCGGGGTGTGAGGGCCGGGCACCCCTTCACATGACCCGGGGTGTGAGGGCCGGGCACCCCTTCAGTGCCATGAATCGGGGTGTGAGGGCCGGGCACCCCTTCAGTACCATGACCTGGGGTGTGAGGGCCCGCCTCGATTTCAGTGCCATGAATCGGCGTGTGAGGGCCGGGCATCCCTCCAGCACCATGACCTGGGGTATGAGGGCCGAGCACCCCTTCAGTGACATGACCTGGGGTGTGAGGGCCGGGCACCCGTTTAGGTCTATGACAAGGGGTGTGAGGGCCGGGCACACCTTCAGTGCCATGTCCAGGGGTGTGACGGCCGGGCACCGCTTCAGTGCCATGACCTGGGGTGTGAGGCCGGGAACCCCTTCAGTGGCTGCGGCCAGGGCCGTAAGGGCAGGGCACCCCTTCCAGTGCCAGAAGCAGGTGTGAGGCCGGGCTCGGTGCAGTTCCGCCAGATCAGGGGTGTGAGGGCCAGGGCACCCCTTCAGCTTTCCTTGACCCGGGGTGTGAGGGCCGGCCTCGATTTCAGTGTCATGAATCGGGGTGTGAGTGCCGGGCACCCCTCCAGCACCATGACCTGGGGTATGAGGGCCGAGCACCCCTTCAGTGCTATGACCCGGGGTGTGATGGCCGGGCATCCGTTTAGGTCTATGACAAGGGGTGTGAGGGCCGGGCACACCTTCAGTGCCATGTCCAGGGGTGTGACGGCCGGGCACCGCTTCAGTGCCATGACCTGGGGTGTGAGGGCCGGGAACCCCTTCAGTGACATGACCAGGAGTGTGAGGGCCTGGCACCCCTTCAGTGCCATGGCCAAGGGTGTGTTTGCCGCGTACCCTTTCATCGCCATGAAACGGGGGGTGAGGGCCGGGCTCGATTTAATTTCCATGAATCGGGGTGTGAGGGCCGGGCATCCCTCGAGCACCATGAACCGGGGTATGAGGGCCGGGCACCCCTTCAGTGCTATGACCCGGGGCGTGAGGGCCGGGCACCTTTCACTGACATGGCCCGGGGTGTGAGGGCCGGACACCCCTTCAGTGACATGACCCGGGGTGTGACGGCCGGGCACCCCTTCAGTGACATGACCCGGGTTGTGAGGGCCGGGCACCCCATCAGCACCACGATTCGGGGTGTGAGGGCCGGGCACCACTTCAGCACCATGACCCGGGGTGTGAGGGCCAGGCACCCCTTCAGTGCCATGACCCGGAGTGTGAGAGCTGGGCACCCGTTTAGGTCTATAACCAGGGGTGTGAGGGCCGGGCACATCTTCAGTGCCATGTCCAGGGGTGTGACGGCCGGGCACCGCTTCAGTGCCAAAACCCGGGGTGTGACGGCCGGGCACCCTTTCAGCTCCATGACCCGTGGTGTGAGGGCTGGGAACCGATTCAACTCCATGACCTGGGGTGTGAGGGCCGGGCACCCTTTTAGGTCCATGACCCGGGGTGTGAGGGCCGTGCACCCCTTCAGCTCCATGACCCGAGGTGTGATGTCCGGGCACCCCTTCAGCTCCATGACCCCGTATGTGAGGGCTGGGCATTCCTCCAGCACCATGGCCCGGGGTGTGAGGGCCGGGCACCCCTCCAGCACCATGGCCCGGGGTGTGAGGGCCGGGCACCCCTTCAGTGTCATGAACCGGGGTGTCCTGGCCGGACACCCCTCCAGAACCATGGCCTGTGGTGTGAGGGCCGGGCACCCTTTCAGTACCATGAATCGGGGTGTAGGGCCGGGCACCACTTTAGGTACATGACCAGGGGTGTGAGAGCCGGGCACCTCATCAGTGCCATGACCCGGGGTGTGAGGGCCGGGCACCCCTTCAGTGCCATGACCCGAGGTGTGAGGGCTTGGCACCCGTTTAGGTCTATAACCAGGGGTGTGAGGGCCGGGCACACCTTCAGTGCCATGGCCAGGGGTGATGACGGCCGGGCACCCCTTCAGTGACATGACCCGGGGTGTGAGGGCCGGGCACCCCTTCACATGACCCGGGGTGTATGGCCGGGCACCACTTTAGGTGCATGACCCGGGGTGTGAGGGCCGGGCACACCTTCAGTGCCATGGCCAGGGGTGTGTTTGCCGGGTACCCTTTCAGTGCCATGACCCGGGGTGTGAGGGCCGGGCACCCGTTTAGGTCTATAACCAGGGGTGTGAGGGCCGGGCACACCTTCAGTGCCATGGCTAGGGGTGTGACGGCAGGGCACCCCTTCAGTGACATGACCAGGGGTGTGAGGGCCAGGCACTATTTCAGTGCCATGAAATGGGGTGTGAAGACCGGGCAACCCTACAGTGCTGTGAACCGGGGTGTGAGGGCCGATCACCCCTTCACATGACCCGGGGTGTGAGGGCCGGGCACCCCTTCAGTGCCATGAATCGGGGTGTGAGGGCCGGGCACCCCTTCAGCACCCTGACCTGGGGTGTGAGGGCCCGCCTCGATTTCAATGCCATGAATCGGGGTGTGAGGGCCGGGCACCCCTCCAGCACCATGACCTGGGGTATGAGGGCCGAGCACCCCTTCAGTGCTATGACCCGGGGTGTGATGGCCGGGCACCCGTTTAGGTCTATGACAAGGGGTGTGACGGCCGGGCACACCTTCAGTGCCATGTCCAGGGGTGTGACGGCCGGGCACCGCTTCAGTGCCATGACCTGGGGTGTGAGGGCCGGGAACCCCTTCAGTGACATGACCCGGGGCGTAAGGACAGGGCACCCCTTTAGTGCCATGAAACGGGGTGTGAGGGCCGGGCTCAATTTTAGTTCCATGAATCGGGGTGTGAGGGCCGGGCATCCCTCCAGCACCATGAGCCGCGGTATGAGGGCTGGGCACCCCTTCAGTGCTATGACCCGGGGTGTGAGGCCAGGCACCCTTTCTGACATGACCCAGGTTGTGTGGGCCAGGGCACCCTTTCAGTGCCGCAGAGAGCCCGGGGTGAGAGCAGTGACTCCTTTAGTGCCATGACCCGGGGTGTGAATGGTACCCCTTCAACACCATGGCCGGGGGTGTGAGGGCCGGGCACCCCTCCAGCACCATGACCCGGAGTATAAGGGCCGGGCACCCCTTCAATGACATGACCCCGGGTGTGTGGGCCGGGTACCCTTTCAGTGCCATGACCCGGGGTGTGAGGGCCGGGCACCCGTTTAGGTCTATAACCAGGGGTGTGAGGGCCGGGCACACCTTCAGTGCCATGGCCAGGGGTGTGACGGGAGGGCACCGCTCCAGTGCCATAACCCGGGGTGTGAGGGCCAGGCACCTTTTAGGTCCATGACCCGGGGTGTGAGGTCCGTGCACCCCTTCAGTGACATAACCCGAGGTGTGATGTCCGGGCACCCCGTCAGCTCCATGACCCGGTATGTGAGGGCTGGGCATCCCTCCAGCACAATGGCCCGGGGTGTGAGGGCCGGGCACCCCTCCAGCACCATGGCCCGGGGTGTGAGGGCCGGGCACCCCTTCAGTGTCATGACCCCGGGTGCCCTCGCCGGACACCCCTCCAGAACCATGGCCCGTGGTGTGAGGGCCGGACACCCTTTCAGTACCATGAATCGGGGTGTAGGGCCGGGCACCACTTTAGGTACATGACCAGGGGTGTGAGGGCAGGGCACCTCATCAGTGCCATGACCCGGGCTGTGAGGCCCGGGCACCCCTTCAGTGACATGACCATGAGTGTGAGGGCCGGGCACCCCTTCAGTGCCATGAATCGGGGTGTGAGGACTGGGAACCCCTTCAATGACATGACCCGGGGCGTCAGGGCAGGGCACCCCTTCAGTGCCATGAGCCGGGGTGCAAGGGCTGTGCATGATTTCAGTGCCATGAATCGGGGTGTGAGGGCCGGGCACCCCATAAGTGCCAAGAAACGGGGAGTGAGGTGCGGGCACCCCTTCACATGACCCGGGGTGTGAGGGCCCGGCACGCATTCAGTGCCATGAATCGGAGTGTGAGGGCCGGGCACCCTTTCAATGACATGACCCGGAGTGAGTGGGCCGGACACCCTTTCAGTGCCATGAACCGGGGTGTGAGGGCCAGTCTCTCCTTCAGTGCCATGACCCGGCGTGTGAGGGCCGGGCACCCCTTCAGCCCCATGACCCGGGGTGTGATGGCCGGGCACCCGTTTAGGTCTATGACAAGGGGTGTGAGGGCCGAGCACACCTTCAGTGCCATGTCCAGGGGTGTGACGGCCGGGCACCGCTTCAGTGCCATGACCTGGGGTGTGAGGGCCGGAACCCTTCAGTGAC
>NW_024749055.1:0-4669 GCF_018991925.1 Homarus americanus
TACATGCATACATACATACATACATACATACATACATACATACATACATACATACATACATACATACATGCATGCATACATGCATACATACATGCACATACATACATACCTTCATACACATACATACATACATACATACATACATACATACATACATACATACATACATACATACATACATACATACATACATGCATACATACATACATACATACATACATGCATACATACATACATACATACATACACACATACATACATACATGCATACATACATACATACATACATACATACATACATACATACATACATACATACATACATACATACATACATACATACATACATACATACATACATACATACATACATACATACATACATACATACATACATACATACATACATACATACATACATACATACATACATACATACATACATACAAATGTTACCACATGAGAATTATTTCCATTAAGTTGTAGTAATAAAAACAAAAAACAAAAATTTTGGCAAAAACTTCAGTTGTTTTTAAAGGCTTAACCAGCGGCGATCTCTATCTAGCGTGACACACACACACACACACACACACACACTAAGATCCCTCTGTAGGATAAGATCAACACAGAAGAACGAGAGCAGTGTACTGTATATGCTCCGACCGTCACCTATAGCCCTCTTCAGTAGTGCGACAGGAACCATTACTGAGAGGCTCTATAGCAGGGGTTCTCAACCAGGGGGGAATTCCCCCCAGGGGGGTAATTCAGGTTTTCAGGGGGGGGGGAACTGATTCGGGAGCAAGAGATATGTTCGATGAGAAATCAATCACAGAATTTTGGCCCTTGATGTGCGATTCCTACCCAAAAGTGGCAGAAAGAGCTATCCGTGCATTGCTTCCGTTTGTGTCGATATATCTTTGTGAGTCAGGCTTTTCAACTCTGTTGCAAATTAAAACGAAGCAACGTAGTAGATTAGAGGTAGAAAATGACCTGCGTTGTGCCCTTTCAAGCACTCCTCCGCGTATCCCAGAATTGGCGAAGAAAAAACAATCACAGGTTTCTCATTGACTGTAATCTTCATCTGAATAAAATTAATTACAAATTTACAATATCCTGGTATTCTATTGAACTTTTTGTTTATTGCATTATGCTTCAGTTTGGTCTGTTAAGTAATTCATTATAAATAAAATAAAAACTATTTTACTTTTATTCAAGTTTTATAAATCCATCAACATTTTCAATTGGCATTTAATTTGTAAAACTCCACTTTAAAAATAATCCATGTAAAATTGTAAATGTATATGTACTAATATGGAAAAAAGAAAGGATTTTCAGTATTATATACATATTATTTGGAATGCACTTTTTGAGGCAGACAATCTTGGAAAGGAGGGGGGGAATGACATTCTGACATGTGGTGAAAGGGGTGCATGGGGCAAACAAGGTTGAGAACCACTGGTCTATAGCGTACGGTCTACCGGGACATTTACACTGTAGCGTGCGGTCTACCGGGACATTTACACTATAGTGTACGGTCTACCGGGACATTTACACTGTAGCGGTGCGGTCTACCAGGACATTTACTTTCTAAAGGCACGGTTCATGACATTTACACTTACACTATAGCGTGCGGTCTACCGAGACATTTACACTATAGCGCGGTCTACCGACATTTACTTTCTAGCGCACGGTCTACGGGTTGTTACTTTCGTACGGTCTACCGGGACATTTATAATTATAGCGCACGGTCCACCGACATTTACACTATAGCAAAAGCGGTCTGCGGAACATTTACTTTCTAGCGCTGGCCGGGACATTACACTATAGTGTACGGTCTTTATTTAACTATAGTAGAACATTTACACCTATAGCGTACGGTCTACCGGAACATTTACACTATAGCTGCATTTGCCCATCTGAACATTTACACTATAGCGTACGGTCTACCGGAACATTTACACTATAGCGTGTCTATCGAACATTTATAATTATAGCTGCATAGCTCCTACCGGAACATTTACACTATAGCGCGGTCTACCGGAACATTTACACTATAGCGTGCGGTTCATGAACATTTATTAACTATAGCGCGGCTCAATGTGAACGCATAATTATAGCGTGCGGTTCTACCGGGGACATTTACACTATAGCGCGGTCTACCGAACATTTACACTATACACTATAGCTGAACATTTGCCCCACACTATACCGGTCATTTACACTATAGGAACATTTACACTATAGCGGGGCAGTGCGGTCTACCGGAACATTTACACTATAGCGGGACATTTGCAGTATAGCGGGAACATTTACACTATAGCGCGGCGTCTGGTCGACATTTATACTATAGCGCACGGTTCATCGGAACATTTACACTATAGCGTGCGATTCTGGAACATTTACACTATAGCGTGGTCTACCGGAACATTTATAATTATAGTGCACGGTCTACCGGGAACATTTTACACTATAGCGTACGGTCTACCGGAACATTTACACTATAGTACGGTACGTCTACTGGGACATTTACACTATAGCGTGCGGTCTACGACATTTACACTATAGCGTACGGTCTACCAGAACATTTTTACACTATAACGTACGGTCTACCGGAACATTTACACTATAGCGTACGGTCCCAATGTGACATTTACACTATAGCGTGCGGTCTACTGACATTTTTACACTATAGCGTACGGTCTACCGAACATTTACACTATAGCGTGCGGTCTACCGAGACATTTACACTATAGCGTACGGTCTAACGGGAACATTTACACTATAACGTGCGGTCTATGGGGAACATTTACACTATAGCGTGCGGTCTACCGGAACATTTACACTATAACGTACGGTCTACCGGGACATTTACACTATAGCGTACGGTCTACCGGGACATTTACACTATAGCGTACGGTCTACCGGGACATTTACACTATAGCGTGCGGTCTACCGGGACATTTACACTATAACATGCGGTCTACCGGAACATTTACACTATAGCGTACGGTCTACCTGGGATATCTACACTGCAGGTTGCAATTTAGTATTGTTATATAGTATTATTTATTATATAGTAAAGTTTCATGATAAAAAAACAAAATAGTGATAAATATTTTTTTAATGATCATCATATAAGCAAAACACATAAAGATGTTGAATAGTAGCATAATATTAATGGCATAAACTTCGTATCATATTCTTTGTAAATGATGAACCTAACCTAACCTAACCTAACCTAACCTAACCTAACCTAACCTAACCTAACCTAACCCAACCCAACCCAACCCAACCCAACCCAACCTAACCCCCTTTTATAAGGTTGGTTAGGGTCCTGGTGTTCAGGTAGTCAGGTCAGGTCCGTGACTATGGATATTGTGGTACACCGCACGCTATAGTAGCACCAAATGAATCTTGTAAATGGTGAGAAAATATTATTGAATATATTCGTATTTACCTGAAAAAATTACCTAACCTAACCTAACCTACTGTAAATATCACTAAGAAAAAGAAGTAAGAATTGTGATATAACCTAAGAACTTCCAGACCTTGTGCATGAGAAAATCTTAAACCGGCTGGATGAGTAAACACGAGAATGATGAATGAGCGATCATTTACTCTCGTTGGCGGGATCATCAGCTGATTGAGTAAACAAAAAGGGCATCGAATAGCGGACAGCTGAGGTATCTGCTTACGTTCTTGACTCTGAATCCGGATTGAATTTCTGAAGGCAAAACAATCTTAAGGCCTTATTTCTCCTGACTTATGACGTTGTTGGTTTTGCTAGACGATACTGTATAATACTTACTGTTAGGAAAGTCAATTGAGAATATATCTTATAGGTGAAGATACGTAACTGACTCTTGAAAATATTAATCATAATCGTAGATCTTGATAACCAGGAACTTACCAGCATTCTAAGAGAGAGAGAGAGAGAGAGAGAGAGGGAGAGAGAGAGAACAAAATAACATGAGATACTTACACATACAGTAGAAATAATGTATGATTGAGGAACAGAACAAGAAGAGGACAAGATCAACAGGAAAGACAAAACAAGATCAACAACAAGAACAGAACAAGAACAGGACTAGACGAAATGACCAGAACCATAACAGAACACGAACGGGACTAGGAGAAGACAAGATCAGAACAAGAACAGAACAAGACCACAAAAACAGGACTAGAAGAAGGCAAGAATAGAACATGGTTAGAACAAGAACATAACAGAAGAACACAACAAGAACCCACAATCACTGTCAGAGTAGATCATAACCAGGGAACAGCCATCAGCGCCTCCCTAGCCGTACCAGTGAAGGATGATGACCTGTGTGAAGAGACTACTTAATGCGGAGAAATACAGGGGCTGGGGGGGGCTAGCAGGAGGGGGGAGGAAGAGGAGGAGGAGGGATTACAAGGAAGACAGGGCGGCAGTAACAGCTTGAAGGAGGAGAATCAAGATTACAAGGAACACAAGTTGGCAGGAATAGTGTGATTGAGAAAGACGAGGAGGAGGGGAGGGATTACAAGACTTGAAATGGAATAAGAGGAAGGAAAAAGAGAGATATTGAAAGTGTTAAGCAGAAGAACAGCTAAACTCAAGTAAATAATGAAGTTCAAGTAGGTGAAGGAGGGGGAGGAGGAGTAAGAGGAGAAGGAGAGGAGGAGGAGA
>NW_024749056.1:0-76782 GCF_018991925.1 Homarus americanus
GGTGGTCAGGTAACGTTTTACAAATCCGGCTTCGAAACACGAGAGGATCATCCTTATATTTCAACCAACCCAATAAAACAAGCGGACTTCTACATACAATGAACATCTCACCCCGTCAGGATTCGAAACCACGGCCCTTGAGCCCACGACTGTGACCGGGGAACGCTACCTCTGGACCACCAGGATACTAAAAGCAGTCCTAGACTCTGTTATATTTCACACAAAACCTGTTCATCGAGCTTAAGGCCCTGTGAACCTCTAATGAGGACTACCCGTATCATGTAGGTGGTCAGAGTAACGTTTTACCAAATCCCACTTCGAAATACGAGGATCCATATATATTTCATTAGCCCAATAAAGGACGCAGACTTGTACATACAATGAACACCTCACCCCGCCAGGATTCGAACCCACTGCCCACGAGCCCATGACTGTGACCGGGGAACGCTACCTCTTTAACCACCAGGATACTAAAAGCAGTCCTAGACTCTGTTATATTTCACACAAATCCTGTTCAACGAGCAAATTGCGCCGTGAACCTCTTATGGGGACTACCTGTATCACGTAGGTTTTCAGAGTAACGTTTTACCATATCCGTCTTCGAAACACGAGGATCCATATATATTTCATTAGCCCAATAAAACAAGAGGACTTCTACATACAAGGAACATCTCACCCCGCCAGGATTCGAACCCACGGCCCACGAGCCCATGACTGTGACCGGGGAACGTTACCTCTGGACCACCAGGATACTAAAAGCAGTCCTAGACTCCGTTATATTTCAAACAAAGCCTGTTCAACGAGCTTATGGCGCCGTGAACACTCTAATGGGGACTACCCGTATCCGTAGGTTGTCAGGTAGCGTTTACAAATCGGCTTCGAAACACGAGGATCTATATATTTCATTAGCCCAATAAATCCGGATTTCTACATACAATCAACATCTCCAACCCCGCCAAGTTCAGACCCCACGGCCCACGAGCCCACGACGGTGACCAGGAACTACTCTATACCACCAGGAGAATAAAAGCAGTCCCTAGACTCTGTTATATTCACACAAAGCCTGTTCAACAGGCTTATGGCGCCGTGAACCTCTAATGGGGACTACCCGTATCACGCAGGTGGTCAGAGTAGCGTTTTACCAAATCCGGCTTTGAAACACGAGGATCCATATATATTTCATTAGCCCAATAAATCACGCGGACTTCTACATACAATCAACATCTCACCCCGCTAGGATTCGAACCCACGGCCCACGAGCCCACGACTGTGACCGGGGAACGCTACCTCTATACCACCAGGATACTAAAAGCAGTCCTAGACTCTGTTATATTTCACACAAAACCTGTTCATCGAGCTTAAGGTGCGGTGAACCTCTAATGGGGACTACCCGTATCACGTAGGTGGTCAGAGTAACGTTATACCAAATCCGACTTCGAAACACGAGGATCCATATATATTTCATTAGCCCAATAAAGGACGCGGACTTGTACATACAATCAACACCTCACCCCGCCAGGATTCGAACCCATGGCCCACGAGCCCACGACTGTGACCGGGGAATGCTACCTCTGGACCACCAGGATACTAAAAGCAGTCCTAGAGTCTGTTATATTTCAAACAAAGCTCTTCAGCGAGTTATGGCGCTGTGAATCCTCTATCGGGGGACTACCAGATCACGAGGGTGGTCACAGTAGCTGCTTACTCAAATCTGGCATCAAAACACGAGGATCCATATATATTTCATTATCCCAATAAATCACGCTGACTTCTACATACAATCACCCACCCCCTGCCAATAGATTCGAACCCACTGCCGACGAGCCCATGACTGTGACCGCGGAATGCTACCTCTGAACCACCAGGATACTAAAAGCAGTCCTAGAGTCTGTTATATTTCAAACAAAGCCTGTTCAGCGAGCTTATGGCGCCGTGAACCTCTAATGGGGACTACCCGTATCACGTAGGTGGTCAGAGTAGCGTTATACCAAATCCGGCATCGAAACACGAAGATTTATATATATTTCATTATCCCAATAAATCACGCGGACTTCTACATACAATCAACACCTCACCCCGCCAGGATTCGAACCCACGGCCCACGAGCCCACGACTGTGACCGGGGAATGTTACCTCTGGACCACCAGGATACTAAAAGCAGTCCTAGAGTCTGTTATATTTCAAACAAAGCCTGTTCAGCGCGCTTATGGCGCCGTGAACCTCTAATGGGGACTACCCGTATCACGTAGGTGGTCAGAGTAGCGTTTTACCAAATCCGGCATCGAAACACGAGGATCCATATATATTTCATTATCCCAATAATCACGCGGACTTCTACATACAATCAACACCTCACCCCTCCAGGATTCGAACCCACGGCCCACGAGCCCACGACTGTGACCGGGGAATGCTACCTCTGGACCACCAGGATACTATAAGCAGTCCTAGAGTCTGTTATATTTCAAACAAAGCCTGTTCAGCGCGCTTATGGCGCCGTGAACCTCTAATGGGGACTACCCGTATCACGTAGGTGGTCAGAGTAGCGTTTTACCAAATCCGGCATCGAAACACGAGGATCCATTTATATTTCATTATCCCAATAAATCACGCGGACTTCTACATACAATCAACACCTCACCCCGCCAGGATTCGAACCCACGGCCCACGAGCCCACGACTGTGGCCGGGGAATGCTACCTCTGGACCACCAGGATACTAAAAGCAGTTCTAGACTCTGTTATATTTCACACAAAACCTGTTCAACGAGCTTATGGCGCCGTGAACCTGTAATGGGGACTACCCATATCATGTAGGTGGTCAGAGTAACGTTTTACCAAATCCGGCTTCGAAACACGAGGATCCATATATATTTCATTAGCCCAATAAAGCAAGCGGACTTCTACATACAATCAACACCTCACCCCGCCAGGATTCGACCCCACGGCCCACGAGCCCATGACTGTGACCGGGGAACGCCACGCTCTTAACCACCAGGATACTAAAAGCAGTCCTAGACTCTGTTATATTTCACAAAAGCCTGTTCAACGAGCTTATGGCGTCGCGGAACTCTAATGGGGACTACCCGTATCACGTGAGGGTGGTCAGAGAAGGTTTTTCCCCAAATCTGGCATCGAAAACACGAGGATCCATATATATTTTAATAGCCCAATAAATCACGCGGATTTCTACATACAATCAACATCTCACCCCGCCAGGATTCGAACCTTCCACGCCCACGCAGAGCCCACGACTGTGACCGAACGCTACCTCTGAACCACTGTGAAACTAAAAGCAGTCCTCGAGTCTATTATATTTCAAACAAAGCCTGTTCAGCGAGCTTATGGCGACGTGAACCTTTAATGGGGACTACCCGTATCACGTAGGTGGTCAGAGTAGCGTTTTACCAAATCCGGCTTCGAAACACGAGGATCCATATATATTTCATTAGCCCAATAAATCACGCGGACTTCTACATACAATCAACACCTCACCCCGCCAGGATTCGACCCCACGGCCCACTAGCCCATTACTGTGACCGGGGAACGCTACCTCTGGAACTACCGGGATACTAAAAGCAGTCCTAGACTCTGTTATATTTCACACAAATCCTGTTCAACGAGCTTATAGCGCTGTGAACCTCTAATGGGAACTACCCGTATCACGCAGGTGGGCAGAGTAACGTTTTACCATATCCGTCTTCGAAACACGAGGATCCATATATATTTCATTAGCCCACTAAATCACGCGGACTTCTACATACAATCAACACCTCACCCCACCAGTATTCGAACCCACGGCCCTCGAGCCCACGACTGTGACCGGGGAATGCTACCTCTGGACCACCAGGATACTAAAAGCAGTCCTAAACTCTGTTATATTTCACACAAAACCTGTTCAACGAGCTTATGGCGCCGTGAACCTGTAATGGGGACTACCCGTATCACGTAGGTGGTGAGAGTAACGTTTTATCAAATCCGGCTTCGAAACACGAGGATCAATATATATTTCATTAACCCAATAAAGCATGCGGACTTGTACATACAATGAACACCTCACCGCGCCAGGATGCGAATCCACGGCCCACTAGCCCATGACTGGGACCGGGGAACGCTACCTCTGGAACCACCAGGATACTAAAAGCACTCCTAGACTCTGTAATATTTCACACGAAGCCTGTTCAACGAGCTTATGGCGCCGTTAACCTCTAATGGGGACTTCAGACGAGGGCAGAGTAGCGTTTTACCAAATCCGGCTTCGAAACACGAGGATCCATATATATTTCATTAGCCCAATAAAGCAGGCGGACTTCTACATACAATCAACACCTCACACCGCCAGGATTCGAACCCACGGCCCACGAGCCCACGACTGTGATACGGGGAACGCTACCTCTGGACCACAAGGATACTCAAAGCAGTCCAAGACTCTGTTATATTTCACACGAAGCCTGTTCAACGAGCTTATGGCGCCGTGAACCTCTAATGGGGACGACCCGTATCACATAGGTGGTCAGAGTAACCTTTTACCAAATCCGGCTTCGAAACACGAGGGTCCATATAGATTTCATTAGCCCAATAAAGCACACGGACTTCTACATACAATCAAAACCTCACCCTACCATGATTCGAACCCACGTCCCACGAGCCCATGACTGTGACCTGGGAATGCACCCTCTGGACCACCAGGAAACTAAAAGCAGTCCTAGACTCTGTTATATTTCACACAAAGCCTGTTCAACGAGCTTATGGCGCCATGAACCTCTAATGGGGACTACCCGTATCACGTAGGTGGTCAGAGTAACGTTTTACCAAATCCGACTTCGAAACACGAGGATCCATATATATTTCATTAGCCCAATAAAGGACGCGGACTTGTACATACAATGAACACCTCACCCCGCCAGGATTCCAACCCACTGCCCACGAGCCCATGACTGTGACCGCGGAACGCTACCTCAACCACCAGGATACTAAAGCAGTTCTAGAGTCTGCTATATTTCAAATAAAGCCTGTTCAGCTGCTTATGGCGCCGCGGAACCTCTAATGGGACTACCCAGACACGAGGGTGGTCACAGTAGCGTTTACCAAATCTGGCATCGTAAACACAGGATCCATATTTCATTATCCCAATAAATCACGCTGACTTCTACATAATCAACACCTCACCCCGCCAGGATTTAATCCCACGGCCCACGAGCCCATGACCGTTTCCAGGGAACGCTACTTCTGGACCACCAGGATACTAAAAGCAGTCCTAGACTCTGTTATATTTCACACAAAGCCTGTTCAACGAGCTTATGGCGCCGTGAACCTCTAATGGGGACTACCCATATCACGTAGGTGGTCAGAGTAACGTTTTACCAAATCCGACTTCGAAACACGAGGATCCAAATATATTTCATTAGCCCAATAAAGGACGC
Source organism: Homarus americanus (assembly GCF_018991925.1). Taxonomy (NCBI): domain Eukaryota; kingdom Metazoa; phylum Arthropoda; class Malacostraca; order Decapoda; family Nephropidae; genus Homarus; species Homarus americanus. The sequence goes on from NW_024749056.1 coordinate 5,419, forward strand.
GGATTTGTACATACAATGAACACCTCACCCCGCCAGGATTCGAACCCACTGCCCACGAGCTCATGACTGTGACCGGGGAACGCTACCTCTTTAACCACCAGGATACTAAAAGCAGTCCTAGACTCTGTTATATTTCAAACAAAACCTCTTCAACGAGCTTATGGATGCCGTGGACCTCTAATGGGAGACTACCCGTATCACGTAGGTGGTCAGAGTAACGTTTTACCAAATCCGGCTTCGATACACGAGGATCCATATATATTTCATTAGCCTAATAAGCATACGGACTTCTACATACAATCAACACCTCACCCCGCCAGGATTCGAACCCACGGCCCACGAGCCCACGAGTGTGACCGGGGAACGCTACCTCTGGACCACCAGGATACTAAAAGCAGTCCTAGATTCTGTTATATTTCACACAAAACCTGTTCAACGAGCATATGGCGCCGTGAACCTCTAATGGGGACTACCCGTATCACGTAGGTGGTCAGAGTAGCGTTTTACCAAATCCTGTTTCGAAACACGAGGATCCATATTTAGTTCATTAGCCCAATAAAGCACACAGACTTCTACATACAATCAACACCTCACCCCGCCTGGATTTAAACCCACGGCCCACGAACCCATGACTGTTTCCAGGGAATGCTACTTCTGGACCACCAGGATACTAAAAGCAGTCCTAGACTCTGTTATATTTCACAACAAAGCCTGTTCAACGAGGTTATGGCGCTGTGAACCTCTTATGGGGACTACCCGTATCACATAGGTGGTCAGAGTAACGTTTTACCAAATCCGACTTCGATACACGAGGATCCATATATATTTCATTAGCTCAATAAAGGACGCGGACTTGTACATACAATGAACACTTCACCCCACCAGGATTCGAACCCAAGGCCCACTAGCCCATGACTGTGACCGGGGAACGCTACCTCTGGAACCACCAGGATACTAAAAGCAGTCCTAGACTCTGTTATATTTCACACAAAGCCTGTTCAACGAGCTTATGGCGCCGTGAACCTCTAATGGGGACTACCCATATCACGTAGGTGGGCAGAGTAACGTTTTACCATATCCGTCTTCGAAACACGAGGATCCATATATATTTCAATAGCCCAATAAAGCACGCGGACTTCTACATATAATCAACACCTCACCCCGCCAGGATTCGAACCCACGGCCCACGAGCCCATGACTGTGACCGAGGAACATTACCTCTGGACCACTAGGATACTAAAAGCAGTCCTAGACTTTGTTATATTTCACACAAAGCCTGTTCAACGAGGTTATGGCGCTGTGAACCTCTAATGGGGAGTACCCGCATCACATAGGTGGTCAGAGTAACGTTTTACCAAATCCGACTTCGAAACACGAGGATCCATATATATTTCATTAGCCCAATAAAGGACGAGGACTTGTACATACAATGAACACCTCAACCCGCCAGGATTCGAACCCACTGCCCACGAGCCCATGACTGTGACCGGGGAACTCTACCTCTTTAACCACGAGGATACTAAAAGCAGTCCTAGACTCTGTTATATTTTACACAAAGCCTGTTCAATGAGCTTTTGGCGCAGTGAACCTCTAATGGGGACTACCCGTATCACGTAGGTGGTCAGAGTAACGTTTTACCAAATACGGCTTCGAAACACGAGGATCGATATATATTTCATTAGCCCAATAAAACAAGCGGACTTCTACATACAATTAACACCTCACCCCGCCAGGATTCGAACCCACGGCCCATGAGCCCATGACTGTGACCGGGGAACATTACCTCTGGACCACCAGGATACTAAAAGCAGTCCTAGACTCTGTTATATTTCACACAAAACCTGTTCAACGAGCTTATGGCGCCGTGAATCTCTAATGGGGATTACCCATATCACATACAGTAGGTAGGCAGAGTAAAATTTTATCAAATCCGGCTTCGAAACACGAGGATCCATATATGTTTCATTAGCCCAATAAAGCAAGCGGACTTCTACATACAATCAACACCTCACCCCGCCGGGATTCGAACCCCCTGGCCCACGAGCCCACGACTGTGACCGGGGAATGCTACCTCTGGACCACCAGGATACTAAAAGCAGTCCTAGACTCTGTTATATTTCACACAAAACCTGTTCAACGAGCTTATGGCGCCGTGAATCTGTAATGGGCACTACCCGTATCACGTAGGTGGTGAGAGTAACGTTTTACCAAATTCGGCTTCGAAACACGAAGATCCATATATATTTCATTAGGCCAAAAAGCATGCGGACTTGTACATACAATGAACACCTCACACAGCCAGGATTCGAATCCACGGCCCACTAGCCCATGACTGTCACCGCGGAACGCTACCTCTGGAACCACCAGGATACTTAAAGCAGTCCTAGACTCTGTTATATTTCACACAAAGCCTGTTCAACGAGCTTATGGCGCCGTGAACCTCTAATGGGGACTACCCGTATCATGTAGGTGGTCAGAGTAACGTTTTACCAAATCCGGCTTCGAAACACGAGGATCGATATATATTTCATTAGCCCAATAAAGCAAGCGGACTTCTACATACAATCAACACCTCACCCCGCCAGGATTCGAACCCCCTGGCCCACGAGCCCAAGACTGTGACCGGGAAATGCTACTTCTGGACCACCAGGATACTAAAAGCAGTCCTAGACTCTGTTATATTTCACACAAAACCTGTTCAACGAGCTTATGGCGCCGTGAATCTGTAATGGGCACTATCCGTATCACGTAGGTGGTGAGAGTAACGTTTTACCAAATTCGGCTTCGAAACACGAGGATCCATATATATTTCATTAGCCCAAAAAGCATGCGGACTTGTACATACAATGAACACCTCACACCGCTAGGATTCGAATCCACGGCCCACTAGCCCATGACTGTCACCGCGGAACGCTACCTCTGGAACTACCAGGATACTTAAAGCAGTCCTAGACTCTGTTATATTTCACACAAAGCCTGTTCAACGAGCTTATGGCGCCGTGAACCTCTAATGGGGACTACCCGTATCAAGTAGGTGGTCGGAGTAGCGTTATACCAAATCCGGCATCGAAACACGAGGATCCATATATATTTCATTAGCCCAATAAATCACGCGGACTTCTACATACAATCAACATCTCACCCCGCCAGGATTCGAACCCACGGCCCACGAGCCCATGACTGTGTCCAGGGAACGCTACTTCTGGACTACCAGGATACTAAAAGCAGTCCTAGACTCTGTTATATTTCACACAAAGCCTGTTCAACGAGCTTATGGCGCCGTGAACCTCTAATGAGGACTACCCGTATCACATAGGTGGTCAGAGTAACGTTTTACCAAATCCGGCCTCGAAACACGAGGATCCATATATATTTCATTAGCCCAATAAAACAAGCGGAGTTCTACATACAATTAACACCTCACACCGCCAGGATTCGAACCCACGGCCCATGAGCCCATGACTGTGACCGGGGAACGTTACCTCTGGACCACCAGGATACTAAAAGCAGTCCTAGACTCTGTTATATTTCAAACAAAGCCTGTTCAACGAGATTATGGCGCCGTTAGCCTCTAATGGGGACTACCCGTATCAAGTAGGTGGTCAGAGTAGCGTTATACCAAATCCGGCATCGAAACACGAGGATCCATATATATTTCATTAGCCCAATAAATCACGCGGACTTCTACATACAATCAACACCTCACCCCGCCAGGATTCGAACCCACGGCCCACGAGCTCACGACTGTGACCAGGGAATGCTACCTCTGGACCACCAGGATACTAAAAGCAGTCCTAGACTCTGTTATATTTCACACAAAACCTGTTCAACGAGCTTATGGCGCCGTGAACCTGTAATGGGCACTATCCGTATCACGTAGGTGGTGAGAGTAACGTTTTACCAAATCCGGCTTCGAAACACGAGGTTCCATATATATTTCATTAGCCCAAAAAGCATGCGGACTTGTACATACAATGAAAACCTCACCCCGCCAGGATTCGAATCCACGACCCACTAGCCCATGACTGTGACCGGGGAAAGCTACCTCTGGAACCACCAGGATACTAAAAGCAGTCCTAGACTCTGTTATATTTCACACAAAGCCTGTTCAACGAGCTTATGGCGCCGTGAACCTCTAATGGGGACTACCCGTATCACGTAGGTGGGCAGAGTAACGTTTTATCATATCCGTCTTCGAAACACGAGGATCCATATATATTTCAATAGCCCAATAAAGCACGCGGACTTCTACATATAATCAACACCTCACCCCGCCAGGATTCGAAACTACGGCCCACGAGGCCATGACTGTGACCGGGGAACATTACCTCTGGACCCCCAGGATACTAAAAGCAGTCCTAGACTCTGATATATTTCACACAAAGCCTGTTCAACGAGCTTATGACGCCGTGAACCTCTAATGGGGACTACCCGTATCATGTAGGTGGTCAGAGTAACGTTTTATCAAATCCGGCTTCGAAACACGAGGATCCATATATGTTTCATTAGCCCAATAAAGCAAGCGGACTTCTACATACAATCAACACCTCACCCCGCCAGGATTCGAACCCCCTGGCCCACGAGCACATGACTGTGTCCAGGGAACGCTACTTCTGGACCACCAGGATACTAAAAGCAGTCCTAGACTCTGTTATATTTCACACAAAGCCTCTTCAACGAGCTTATGGCGCCGTGAACCTCGAATGGGGACTACCCGTATCACTTAGGTGGTCAGAGTAACGTTTAACAAATCCGGCTTCGAAACACGAGGATCCATATATATTTCATTAGCCCAAAAAATTACCCGGATTTCTACATATAATCAACACCTAACACCGCCACGATTCGAACCCACGGCCCACGAGCCCACGATTGTGACCGGTGAACGCTACCTCTGGACCACGAGGATACTAAAAGCAGTCCTAGACTCTGTTATATTTCACACAAAGCCTGTTCAACGAGCTTATGGCGCCGTGAACCTCTAATGGGGACTACCCGTATCACATAGGTGGTCAGAGTAACGTTTTACCAAGTCCGGCTTCGAAACACGAGGATCCATATATATTTCATTAGGCCAATAAAGCACGCGGACTTCTACATACAATGAACACCTCACCCCGCCAGGATTCGAACCCACGGCCCACGAGCTCATGACTGTGACCGCGGAACGCTACCTCTGGACCACCAGGATAATAAAATCAGTCCTAGACTCTGTTATATTTCAAACAAAACTTGTTCAACGAGCTTATGGATGCCGTGGACCTCTAATGGGAGACTACCCGTATCACGTAGGTGGTCAGAGTAACGTTTTACCAAATCCGGCTTCGATAAACGAGGATTCATATATATTTCATTAGCCTAATAAGCATACGGACTTCTACATACAATCAACACCTCACCCCGCCACGATTCGAACCCACGGCCTACGAGCCCACGAGTGTGACCAGGGAACGCTACCTCTGGACCACCAGGATACTAAAAGCAGTCCTAGATTCTGTTATATTTCACACAAAACGTGTTCAACGAGCATATGGCGCGTTGAACCTCTAATGGGGACTACCCGTATCACGTAGGTGGTCAGAGTAACGTTTTACCAAATCCGGCTTCGAAACACGAGGATCCATATATATTTAATTAGCCCAATAAAGCACGCGGTCTTCTACATACAATCAACACCTCACCCAGCCAGGATTCGAACCCCCTGGCCCACGAGCCCATGACTGTGTAAAGGGAACGCTACTTCTGGACCACCAGGATACTAAAAGCAGTCCTAGACTCTGTTATATTTCACACAAAGCCTGTTCAACGACCTTATGGCGCCGTGAACCTCTAATGGGGACTACCCGTATCACGTAGGTGGTCAGAGTAGCGTTTTACCAAATCCTGCTTCGAAACACGAGGATCCATATATAGTTCATTAGCCCAATAAAGCACGCAGACTTCTACATACAATCAACACCTCACCCCACCAGGATTTAAACCCACGGCCCACGAGCCCATGACTGTTTCCAGTGAACGCTACTTCTGGACCACCAGGATACTAAAAGCAGTCCTAGACTCTGTTATATTTCACACAAAGCCTGTTCAACGAGCTTATGGCGCCGTGAACCTCTAATGGGGACTACCCGTATCACATAGGTGGGCAGAGTAACGTTTTACCATATCCATCTTCGAAACACGAGGATCCATATATATTTCATTAGCCCAATAAGGCAGGCGGACTTCTACATACAATCAACACCTCACCCCGCCAGGATTCGAACACCAAGGCCCACGAGCCCACGACTGTGATCGGGGAACGCTACCTCTGGACCACCGGGATACTAAAAGCAGTCCAAGACTCTGTAATATTTCATACAAAGCCTGTTCAACCAGCTTATGGCACCGTGAACCTCTAATGGGGACTACCCGTATCACATAGGTGGTCAGAGTAACGTTTTACCAAATCCGACTTCGAAACAAGAGGATCCATATATATTTCATCAGCCCAATAAAGGACGCGGACTTGTACATACAATGAACACCTAACCCCGCCAGGATTCGAACCCACTGCCCACGAGCCCATGAATGTGACCGGGGAACTCTACCTTTTTAACCACCAGGATACTAAAAGCAGTCCTAGACTCTGTTATATTTTACACAAAGCCTGTTGAACGAGCTTATGGCGCCGAAAACCTCTAATGGGGACTACCCGTATCACGTAGGTGGTCAGAGTAACGTTTTACCAAATACGGCTTCGAAACACGAGGATCGATATATATTTCATTAGCCCAATAAAACAAGCGGACTTCTACATGCAATGAACACCTCACCCCGCCAGGATTCGATCCCACGGCTCACGAGCCCATGACTGTGACCTGGGAACATTACCTATGGACCACGAGGATACTAAAAGCAGTCCTAGACTTTGTTATATTTCACACAAAGCCTGTTCAACGAGCATATGGCGCCGTGAACCTCTAATGGGGACTACCCGTATCACGTAGGTGGTCAGAGTAACGTGTTATCAAATCTGGCTTCGAAACACGCGGATCCATATATATTTCATTAGCCCAATAAAGCACGCGGACTTCTACATACAATGAACACCTCACCCTGTCAGGATTCAAACCCACGACCCACGAGCCCATGACTGTGACCGGGGAATGCTACGTCTTTAACCACCAGGATACTAAAAGCAGTCCTAGACTCTGTTATATTTCACACAAAGCCTATTCAACGAGCTTATGGCGCCCTGAACCTGTAATGGGGACTACCCGTATCACGTAAGTGGTCAGAGTAACGTTTTACCAAATCCAGCTTCGAAACACGAGGATCCATATATAGTTCATTAGCCCAATAAAGCACGCAGACTTCTACATACAATCAACACCTCACCCCGCCGGGATTTAAACCCACGGCCCACGAGCCCATGACTGTGACCAGGGAACGCTACTTCTGGACCACCAGGATACTAAAAGCAGTCCTAGACTCTGTTATATTTCACACACAGCCTGTTCAACGAGCTTATGGCGCCGTGAAACTCTAATGGGGACTACCCGTATCACGTAGATGGTCAGAGTAACGTTTTACCAAATCCGACTTCGAAACACGAGGATCCAAATATATTTCATTAGCCCTATAAAGGACGCGGATTTGTACATACAATGAACACCTCACCCCGCCAGGATTCGAACCCACCGCCCACGAGCCCATGACTGTGACCAGGGAACGCTACTTCTGGACCACCAGGATACTAAAAGCAGTCCAAGACTCTGTTATATTTCACACAAAGCCTGTTCAACGAGCTTATGGCGCCGTGAACCTCTAATGGGGACTACCCGTATCACGTAGGTGGTCAGAGTAACGTTTTATCAAATCCGACTTCGAAACACGAGGATCCAAATATATTTCATTAGCCCAATAAAGGACGCGGATTTGTACATACAATGAACACCTCACCCCGCCAGGATTCGAACCCACTGCCCACGAGCTCATGACTGTCACCGGCGAACACTACCTCTTTAACCACCAGGATACTAAAAGCAGTCCTAGACTCTGTTATATTTCACACAAAGCCTGTTCAACGAGCTTATGGCGCCGTGAACCTCTAATGGGGACTACCCGTATCACGTAGGTGGTCAGAGTAACGTTTTACCAAATCCGGCTTCGACACTCGAGGATCGATATATATTTTATTAGCCCAATAAAACAAGCGGACTTCTACATACAATTATCACCTCACCCCGCCAGGATTCGAACCCACGGCCCACGAGCCCACGACTGTGACCTGGGAATACTAACTCTGGACCACCAGGATACTAAAAGCAGTCCTAGACTCTATTATATTTCACAGAAAACCTGTTCAATGAGCTTATGGCGCCGTGAACCTGTAATGGGCAGTAACCGTATCACGTAGGTGGTGAGAGTAACGTTTTACCAAATCCGGCTTCGAAACACGAGGATCCATATACATTTCATTAGCCCAAAAAGCATGCGGACTTGTACATACAATGAACACCTCACCCCGCCAGGATTCGAATCCACGGCCAACTAACCCATGACTGTGACCGGGGAACGCTACCTCTGGAACCACTAAGATACTAAAAGCAGTCCTAGACTCTGTTATATTTCACACAAAGCCTGTTCAACCAGCTTATGGCGCCGTGAACCTCTAATGGGGACTACCCGTATCACGTAGGTGGGCAGAGTAACGTTTTACCATATCCGTCTTCGAAACACGAGGATCGATATATATTTCATTAGCCCAATAAAACAAGCGGACTTCTACATACATTCAACACCTCACCCCGCCAGGATTCGAACTCACGGCCCACGAGCCCAGGATACTAAAAGCAGCCCTAGACTCTGTTATATTTCACACAAAGCCTGTTCAACGAGATTATGGGGCCGTGAACCTCTAATGGGGACTACCCGTATCACGTAGGTGTCCAGAGTAGCGTTTTACCAAATCCGGCATCGAAACATGAGGATCCATATATATTTCATTAGCCCATTAAAGCACACGGACTTGTACATACAATGAACACCTCACCCCGCCAGGATTCGAACCCACGGCCCACGAGCCCACGAATGTGACCGGGGAATGCTACCTCTGGACCACCAGGATACTAAAACCAGTCCTAGACTCTGTTATATTTTACACAAAGCCTGTTCAACGAGCTTATGGCGCCGTGAACCTCTAATGGGGACTACCCGTATCACGTAGGTGGTCAGGGTAACGTTTTACCAAATCCGGCTTCGAAACACGAGGATCGATATATATTTCATTAGCCCAATAAAACAAGCGGACTTCTACATGCAATCAACACCTCACCTCGCCAGGATTCGAACCCACGGCCCAAGAGCCCACGACTGTGACCGGGGAATGCTACCTCTGGACCACCAGGATACTAAAAGCAGTCCTAGACTCTGTTATATTTCACACAAAACCTGTTCATCAAGCTTATGGCGCTGTGAACCTGTAATGGGGACTACCCGTATCACATAGGTAGTGAGAGTAACGTTTTACCAAATCCAGCTTCGAAGCACGAGGATCCATATATATTTCATTAGCCCAATAAGGCACGCGGACTTGTACATACAATGAACACCTCACCTCGCCCGGATTCGAATCCACGGCCCACTAACCCATGACTGTGACCGGGGAACGCTACCTCTGGAACCACTAGGATACTAAAAGCAGTCCTAGACTCAGTTATATTTCACACAAAGCCTGTTCAACGAGCTTATGGCGCCGTGAACCTCAAATGGGGACTACACGTATCACGTAGGTGGGCAGAATAACGTTTTACCATATCCGTCTTCGAAACACGAGGATCCATATATATTTCATTAGCCCAATAAAGCACGCGGACTTCTACATACATTCAACACCTCACCCCGCCAGGATTCGAACCCACGGCCCACGAGCCCACGACTGTATTACGGGGAACGCTACCTCTGGAACACAAGGATACTAAAAGCAGTCCAAGACTGTGTTATATTTCACACGAAGCCTGTTCAACGAGCTTATGGCGCCGTGAACCTCTAATGGGGACGACCCGTATCACATAGGTTGTCAGAGAAACCTTTTACCAAATCCGGCTTCGAAACACGAGGGTCCATATATATTTTATTAGCCCAATAAAGCACACAGACTTCTACATACAATCAACACATCAGCCTGCCAGGATTCGAACCCACGGTCCACGAACCCACGACTGTGACCGGGGAATGCTACCTCTGGACCACCAGGATACTAAAAGCAGTCCTAGACTCTGTTATATTTCACACAAAGCCTGTTCAACGAGCTTATGGCGCCATGAACCTCTAATGGGGACTACCCGTATCACGTAGGTGGTCAGAGTAAGGTTTTGCCAAATCCGGCTTCGAAACACGAGGATCCATATATATTTCATTAGCCCATTAAAGCACACAGACTTGTACATACAATGAACACCTCACCCCACCAGGATTCGAACCCACGGCCCACGAGCCCACGAATGTGACCGGGGAATGCTACCTCTGGACCACCAGGATACTAAAACCAGTCCTAGACTCTGTTATATTTTACACAAAGCATGTTCAACGAGCTTATGGCGCCGTGAACCTCTAATGGGGACTACCCGTATCACGTAGGTGGTCAGAGTAACGTTTTACCAAATCCGGCTTCGAAACAGGAGGATCGATATATATTTCATTAGCCCAATAAAACAAGCGGACTTCTACATACAATGAACAGCCTCACCCCGCCAGGATTCAAACTCACAGCCCACGAGCCCATGACTGTGACCGCGGAACGCTACCTTTGAACCACCAGGATACTAAAAGCAGTCCTAGAGTCTGTTATATTTCAAACAAAGCCTGTTCAACGAGCTTATGGCGCCGTGAACCTCTAATGGGGACTATCCGTATCACGTAGGTGGAGAGTAGCGTTTTACCAAATCCAGCATCGAAACACGAGGATCCATATATATTTCATTATCCCAATAAATCACGCGGACTTCTACATACATTCAACACCTCACCCCGCCAGGATTCGACCCCACGGCCCACTAGCCCATGACTGTGACCGGGGAACGCTACCTCTGGAACTACCAGGATACTAAAAGCAGTCCTAGACTCTGTTATATTTCACACAAATCCTGTTCATCGAGCTTAAGGCGCCGTGAACCTCTAATGGGGACTACCCGTATCACGTAGGTGGTCAGAGTAACGTTTTACCAAATCCCGCTTCGAAATACGAGGATCCATATATATTTCATTAGCCCAATAAAGCACGCGGACTTGTACATACAATGAACACCTCACCCCGCCAGGATTCGAATCCACGGCCCACTAACCCATGACTGTGACCGGGGAACGCTACCTCTGGAACCACTAGGATACTAAAAGCAGTCCTAGACTCTGTTATATTTCACACAAAGCCTGTTCAACGAGCTTATGGCGCCGTGAACCTCTAATGGGGACTACCCGTATCACGTAGGTGGGCAGAGTAACGTTTTACCATATCCGTCTTCGAAACACGAGGATCGATATATATTTCATTAGCCCAATAAAACAAGCGGACTTCTACCTACATTCAACACCTCACCCCGCCAGGATTCGAACCCACGGCCCACGAGCCCACGACTGTGATACGGGGAACTCTACCTCTGGACCACAAGGATACTAAAAGCAGTCAAAGACTGTGTTATATTTCACACGAAGCCTGTTCAACGAGCTTATGGCGCCGTGAACCTCTAATGGGACGACCCATATCACGTAGGTGGTCAGAGTAGCGTTTTACCAAATCCGGCATCGAAACACGATGATCCATATATATTTCATTATCCCAATAAATCACGCGGACTTCTACATACAAAGAACACCTCACCCCGCCAGGATTCGAACTCACGGCCCACGAGCCCATGACTGTGACCGCGGAACGCTACCTCTGAACCACCAGGATACTAAAAGCAGTCCTAGAATCTGTTATATGTCAAACAAAGCCTGTTCAACGAGCTTATGGCGCCGTGAACCTCTAATGGGGACTACCCGTATCACGTAGGTGGTCAGAGTAGCGTTTTACCAAATCCGGCATCGAAACACGAGGATCCATATATATTTCATTATCCAAATAAATCACGCGGACTTCTACATACAATGAACACCTCACCTCGCCAGGATTCAAATCCACGGCCCACTAACCCATGACTGTGACCGGGGAACGCTACCTCTGGAACCACTAGGATACTAAAAGCAGTCCTAGACTCTGTTATATTTCACACAAAGCCTGTTCAACGAGCTTATGGCGCCGTGAACCTCTAATGGGGACGACCCGTATCACATAGGTTGTCAGAGTAACCTTTTACCAAATCCGGCTTCGAAACACGAGGGTCCATATATATTTCATTAGCCCAATAAAGCACACGGACTTCTACATACAATCAACACCTCAACCCGCCAGGATTCGAACCCACGGCCCATGAGCCCACGACTGTGACCGCGGAACGCTACCTCTGAACCACCAGGATACTAAAAGCAGTCCTAGAGTCTGTTATATTTCAAACAAAGCCTGTTCAACGAGCTTATGGCGCCGTGAACCTGTAATGGGGACTACCCGTATCACGTAGGTGGTGAGAGTAACGTTTTACCAAATCCGGCTTCGAAACACGAGGATCCATATATATTTCGTTAGCCCAATAAGGCACGCTGACTTGTACATACAATGAACACCTCACCCCGCCAGGATTCGAATCCACGGCCCACTAACCCATGACTGTGACCGGGGAACGCTACCTCTGGAACCACTAGGATACTAAAAGCAGGCTTAGACTCTGTTATATTTCACACAAAGCCTGTTCAACGATCTTATGGCGCCGTGAACCTCTAATGGGGACTACCCGTATCACGTAGGTGGGCAGAGTAACGTTTTACCATATCCGTCTTCTAAACACGAGGATCCATAAATATTTCATTAGCCCAATAAAGCACGCGGACTTCTACATACATTCAACACCTCACCCCGCCAGGATTCGAACTCACGGCCCACGAGCCCACGACTGTGATACGGGGAACGATACCTCTGGACCACAAGGATACTAAAAGCAGTCCAAGACTGTGTTATATTTCACACGAAGCCTGTTCAACGAGCGTATGGCGCCGTGAACCTCTAATGGGGACGACCCGTATCACATAGGTGGTCAGAGTAACCTTTTACCAAATCCGGCTTCGAAACACGAGGGTCCATATATATTTCATTAGCCCAATAAAGCACACGGACTTCTACATACAATCAACACCTCACCCTGCCAGGATTCGAACCCACGGCCCACGAGCCCACGACTGTGACCGGGGAATGCTACCTCTGGACCACCAGGATACTAAAAGCAGTCCTAGATTCTGTTATATTTCACATAAAGCCTGTTCAACGAGCTTATGGCGCCATGAACCTCTAATGGGGACGACCCGTATCACATAGGTGGTGAGAGTAACCTTTTACTAAATGCGGCTTCGAAACACGAGGATCCATATATATTTCATTAGCCCATTAAAGCACACGGACTTGTACATACAATGAACACCTCACCCCGCCAGGATTCGAACCCACGGCCCAGGAGCCCACGAATGTGACCGGGGAATGCTACCTCTGGACCACCAGGATACTAAAACCAGTCCTAGACTCTGTTATATTTTACACAAAGCCTGTTCAACGAGCTTATGGCGCCGTGAACTTCTAATGGGGACTACCCGTATCACATAGGTGGTCAGAGTAACCTTTTACCAAATCCGGCTTCGAAACACCAGGATCCATATATATTTCATTAGCCCATTAAAGCACACGGACTTGTACATACAATGAACACCTCACCCCGCCAGGATTCGAACCCACGGCCCAGGAGCCCACGAATGTGACTGGGGAATGCTACCTCTGGACCACCAGGATACTAAAACCAGTCCTAGACTCTGTTATATTTTACACAAAGCCTGTTCAACGAGCTTATGGCGCCGTGAACCTCTAATGGGGACTACCCGTATCACGTAGGTGGTCAGAGTAACGTTTTACCAAATCCGGCTGCGAAACACGAGGATCGATATATATTTCATTAGCCCAATAAAACAAGCAGACTTCTACATGCAATTAACACCTCACCCCGCCAGGATTCGATCCCACGGCCCACGAGCCCATGACTGTGACCGGGGAACAGTTACCTCTGGACCACCAGGATACTAAAAGCAGTCCTAGACTCTGTTATATTTCACACAAAGCCTGTTCAACGAGCTTATGGTGCCGTGAACCTCTAAAGGGACTACCCGTATCACGTACGTGGTCAGAGTAACGTTTTACCAAATCCGACTTCGAAACACGAGGATCCAAATATATTTAATTAGCCCAATAAAACAAGCGGACTTCTACATACAATTAACACCTCACCCCGCCAGGATTCGAATACACGGCCCACTAGCCCATGACTGTGACCGGGGAACGCTACCTCTGGACCACCAGGATACTAAAACCAGTCCTAGACTCTGTTATATTTTACACAAAGCCTGTTCAACGAGCTTATGGCGCCGTGAACCTCTAATGGGGACTATCCGTATCACGTAGGTGGAGAGTAGCGTTTTACCAAATCCAGCATCGAAACACGAGGATCCATATATATTTCATTATCCCAATAAATCACGCGGACTTCTACATACATTCAACACCTCACCCCGCCAGGATTCGACCCCACGGCCCACTAGCCCATGACTGTGACCGGGGAACGCTACCTCTGGAACTACCAGGATACTAAAAGCACTCCTAGACTCTGTTATATTTCACACAAATCCTGTTCATCGAGCTTAAGGCGCCGTGAACCTATAATGGGGACTACCCGTATCACGTAGGTGGTCAGAGTAACGTTTTACCAAATCCCGCTTCGAAATACGAGGATCCATATATATTTCATTAGCCCAATAAAGCACGTGGACTTCTACATACAATCAACACCTCACCCCGCCAAGATTCGAACCCACGGCCCACGAGCCCATGACTGTGTCCGGGGAACGTTACCTCTGGACCACCAGGATACTAAAAGCAGTCCTAGACTCTGTTATATATCAAACAAAGCCTGTTCAACGAGCGTATGGCGTCGTGAACCTCTAATGGGGACTACCCGTATCAAGTAGGTGGTCAGAGTAACGTTTTACCAAATCCGGCTTCGAAACACGAGGATCCATATATATTTCATTAGCCCAATAGAGCACGCGGACTTCTACATACAATGAACACCTCACCCCGCCAGGATTCGAACCCACGGCCCATGAGCCCACGACTGTGACCGCGGAACGCTACCTCTGAACCACCAGGATACTAAAAGCAGTCCTAGAGTCTGTTATATTTCAAACAAAGCCTGTTCAACGAGCTTATGGCACCGTGAACCTGTAATGGGGACTACCCGTATCACGTAGGTGGTGAGAGTAACGTTTTACCAAATCCGGCTTCGAAACACGAGGATCCATATATATTTCATTAGCCCAATAAAGCATGCGGACTTGTACATACAATGAACACCTCACCGCACCAGGATGCGAATCCACGGCCCACTAGCCCATGACTGTGACCGGGGAACGCTACCTCTGGAACCACCAGGATACTAAAAGCAGTCCTAGACTCTGTTATATTTCACACAAAGCCTGTTCAACGAGCTTATGGCGCCACGAACCTCTAATGGGGACCACCCGTATCACGTAGGTGGTCAGAGTAAGGTTTTGCCAAATCCGGCTTCGAAACACGAGGATCCATATATATTTCATTAGCCCAATAAAGCACACGGACTTGTACATACAATGAACACCTCACCCCGCCAGGATTCGAACCCACTGCCCACGAGCCCATGACTGTGACCGGGGAAAGCTACTTCTGAACCACCAGGATACTAAAAGCAGTCCTAGACTCATGTTATATTTCAAACAAAGCCTGTTCAACGAGCTTATGGCGCCGTGAACCTCTAATGGGGACTACCCGTATCACGTAGGTGGTCAGAGTAGCGTTTTACCAAATCCGGCTTCGAAACACGAGGATCCATATATATTTCATTATCCAAATAAATCACGCGGACTTCTACATACAATGAACACCTCACCCCGCCAGGATTCGAATCCACGGCCCACTAACCCATGACTGTGACCGGGGAACGCTACCTCTGGAACCACTAGGATACTAAAAGCAGTCCTAGACTCTGTTATATTTCACACAAAGCCTGTTCAACGAGCTTATGGCGCCGTGAACCTCTAATGGGGACGACCCGTATCACATAGGTTGTCAGAGTAACCTTTTACCAAATCCGGCTTCGAAACACGAGGGTCCATATATATTTCATTAGCCCAATAAAGCACACGGACTTCTAGATACAATCAACACCTCAACCCGCCAGGATTCGAACCCACGGCTCATGAGCCCACGACTGTGACCGCGGAACGCTACCTCTGAACCACCAGGATACTAAAAGCAGTCCTAGAGTCTGTTATATTTCAAACAAAGCCTCTTCAACGAGCTTATGGCGCCGTGAACCTGTAATGGGGACTACCCGTATCACGTAGGTGGTGAGAGTAACGTTTTACCAAATCCGGCTTCGAAACACGAGGATCCATATATATTTCGTTAGCCCAATAAGGCACGCGGACTTGTACATACAATGAACACCTCACCCCGCCAGGATTCGAATCCACGGCCCACTAACCCATGACTGTGACCGGGGAACGCTACCTCTGGAACCACTAGGATACTAAAAGCAGTCTTAGACTCTGTTATATTTCACACAAAGCCTGTTCAACGATCTTATGGCGCCGTGAACCTCTAATGGGGACTACCCGTATCACGTAGGTGGGCAGAGTAACGTTTTACCATATCCGTCTTCTAAACACGAGGATCCATATATATTTCATTAGCCCAATAGCGTCATGGACTTCTTTACATACATTCAACACCTCACCTGCCAGATTCGAACTCACGGCCCATGAGCCCAATGCATCAGATACGGGAACACTACCTCTGGGCCACCAGGACACTAAAAGTAGTCCTAGACTCTGTTATATTTCACAAAAAGCCTGTTCAACGAGCTTATGGTACCGTGAACCTCTAATTGGGACCACCCGTGCAGCTTAGGTGATCAGAGCAACGTTTTACCAAATCCGGCTTCGAAACACGAGGATCCATGTATACTTCATTCGCCCAATAAAGCACGCGGACTTCTAAATATAATCACCACCTCACCCCAGCAGGATTCAAACCCAAAATCGTATAATTGTGAATAGGGAACGCTACCTGTGGACCACCAGGACACTAAATGCAGTCCTAGACTCTAATATATTTCGCTGATAAAGCCTGTCTAACGAGCTTATGGCGCCATGAACCCTTAATGGGGATTAATTCAGAGTCATTATGTGGTCAGAGTAACTCTTTACCAAATCCGGCTTCGAAACATGAGTGATCCATATATATTTATTAGCCTATTAAAGCACACGGACTTGTACATACAATGAACACCGCCCCGCCAGATTCGAACCCACGCCCAGGAGAGCCCACGAATGTGACTCGGGAATGCTACCTCTGGACCACCAGGATACTAAAACCTGTCCTAGACTCTCAGTTATATTTGCACAAAGCCTGTTCAATCTAGCTTATGGCGCCGTGAACCTCTAATGGGGGACTACAGACGTAGGTGGTCAGAGTAACGTTTTACCAAATCCGGCTGCGAAACACGAGGATCGATATATATTTCATTAGCCCAATAAAACAAGCAGACTTCTACATGCAATTAACACCTCACCCCGCCAGGATTCGATCCCACGGCCCACGAGCCCATGACTGTGACCGGGGAACAGTTACCTCTGGACCACCAGGATACTAAAAGCAGTCCTAGACTCTGTTATATTTCACACAAATCCTGTTCATCGAGCTTAAGGCGCCGTGAACCTATAATGGGGACTACCCGTATCACGTAGGTGTCAGAGTAACGTTTTACCAAATCCCGCTTCGAAATACGAGGATCCATATATATTTCATTAGCCCAATAAAGCACGTGGACTTCTACATACAATCAACACCTCACCCCGCCAAGATTCGAACCCACGGCCCACGAGCCCATGACTGTGTCCGGGGAACGTTACCTCTGGACCACCAGGATACTAAAAGCAGTCCTAGACTCTGTTATATATCAAACAAAGCCTGTTCAACGAGCGTATGGCGTCGTGAACCTCTAATGGGGACTACCCGTATCAAGTAGGTGGTCAGAGTAACGTTTTACCAAATCCGGCTTCGAAACACGAGGATCCATATATATTTCATTAGCCCAATAGAGCACGCGGACTTCTACATACAATGAACACCTCACCCCGCCAGGATTCGAACCCACGGCCCATGAGCCCACGACTGTGACCGTGGAACGCTACCTCTGAACCACCAGGATACTAAAAGCAGTCCTAGAGTCTGTTATAATTCAAACAAAGCCTGTTCAACGAGCTTATGGCACCGTGAACCTGTAATGGGGACTACCCGTATCACGTAGGTGGTGAGAGTAACGTTTTACCAAATCCGGCTTCGAAACACGAGGATCCATATATATTTCGTTAGCCCAATAAGGCACGCGGACTTGTACATACAATGAACACCTCACCCCGCCAGGATTCGAATCCACGGCCCACTAACCCACGACTGTGACCGGGGAACGCTACCTCTGGAACCACCAGGATACTAAAAGCAGTCCTAGACTCTGTTATATTTCACACAAAGCCTGTTCAACGAGCTTATGGCGCCGTGAACCTCTAATGGGGACTACCCGTATCACATAGGTGGTGAGAGTAACGTTTTACCAAATCCGGCTTCGAAACACGAGGATCCATATATATTTTGTTAGCCCAATAAGGCACGCGGACTTGTACATACAATGAACACCTCACCCCGCCAGGATTCGAACTCACGGCCCACGAGCCCATGACTGTGACCGCGGAACGCTACCTCTGAACCACCAGGATACTAAAAGCAGTCCTAGAATCTGTTATATTTCAAACAAAGCCTGTTCAACGAGCTTATGGCGCCGTGAACCTCTAATGGGGACTACCCGTATCACGTAGGTGGTCAGAGTAGCGTTTTACCAAATCCGGCATCGAAACACGAGGATCCATATATATTTCATTATCCAAATAAATCACGCGGACTTCTACATACAATGAACACCTCACCCCGCCAGGATTCGAATCCACGGCCCACTAACCCATGACTGTGACCGGGGAACGCTACCTCTGGAACCACTAGGATACTAAAAGCAGTCCTAGACTCTGTTATATTTCACACAAAGCCTGTTCAACGAGCTTATGGCGCCGTGAACCTCTAATGGGGACGACCCGTATCACATAGGTTGTCAGAGTAACCTTTTACCAAATCCGGCTTCGAAACACGAGGGTCCATATATATTTCATTAGCCCAATAAAGCACACGGACTTCTAGATACAATCAACACCTCAACCCGCCAGGATTCGAACCCACGGCTCCATGAGCCCACGACTGTGACCGCGGAACGCTACCTCTGAACCACCAGGATACTAAAAGCAGTCCTAGAGTCTGTTATATTTCAAACAAAGCCTGTTCAACGAGCTTATGGCGCCGTGAACCTGTAATGGGGACTACCCGTATCACGTAGGTGGTGAGAGTAACGTTTTACCAAATCCGGCTTCGAAACACGAGGATCCATATATATTTCGTTAGCCCAATAAGGCACGCGGACTTGTACATACAATGAACACCTCACCCCGCCAGGATTCGAATCCACGGCCCACTAACCCATGACTATGACCGGGGAACGCAACCTCTGGAACCACTAGGATACTAAAAGCAGTCTTAGACTCTGTTATATTTCACACAAAGCCTGTTCAACGATCTTATGGCGCCGTGAACCTCTAATGGGGACTACCCGTATCACGTAGGTGGGCAGAGTAACGTTTTACCATATCCGTCTTCTAAACACGAGGATCCATATATATTTCATTAGCCCAATAAAGCACGCGGACTTCTACATACATTCAACACCTCACCCCGCCAGGATTCGAACTCACGGCTCACGAGCCCACGACTGTGATACGGGGAACGATACCTCTGGACCACAAGGATACTAAAAGCAGTCCAAGACTGTGTTTTATTTCACACGAAGCCTGTTCAACGAGCTTATGGCGCCGTGAACCTCTAATGGGGACGACCCGTATCACATAGGTGGTCAGAGTAACCTTTTACCAAATCCGGCTTCGAAACACGAGGGTCCATATATATTTCATTAGCCCAATAAAGCACACGGACTTCTACATACAATCAACACCTCACCCTGCCAGGATTCGAACCCATGGCCCACGAGCCCACGACTGTGAGGGGGGAATGCTACCTCTGGACCACCAGGATACTAAAAGCAGTCCTAGATTCTGTTATATTTCACACAAAGCCTGTTCAGCGAGCTTATGGCGCCATGAACCTCTAATGGGGACGACCCGTATCACATAGGTGGTCAGAGTAACCTTTTACCAAATCCGCTTCGAAACACGAGGATCCATATATATTTCATTAGCCCATTAAAAGCACCGGACTTGTACATACAATGAACACCTCACCCCGCCAGGATTCGAACCCACGGCCCAGGAGCCCACGAATGTGACTGGGAATGCTACCTCTGGACCACCAGGATACTGAAACCAGTCCTAGACTCTGTTATATTTTACACAAAGCCTGTTCAACGAGCTTATGGCGCCGTGAACCTCTAATGGGGACTACCCGTATCACGTAGGTGGTCAGAGTAACGTTTTACCAAATCCGGCTGCGAAACACGAGGATCGATATATATTTCATTAGCCCAATAAAACAAGCAGACTTCTACATGCAATTAACACCTCACCCCGCCAGGATTCGATCCCACGGCCCACGAGCCCATGACTGTGACCGGGGAACAGTTACCTCTGGACCACCAGGATACTAAAAGCAGTCCTAGACTCTGTTATATTTCACACAAAGCCTGTTCAACGAGCTTATGGTGCCGTGAACCTCTAAAGGGACTACCCGTATCACGTACGTGGTCAGAGTAACGTTTTACCAAATCCGACTTCGAAACACGAGGATCCAAATATATTTCATTAGCCCAATAAAACAAGCGGACTTCTACATACAATTAACACCTCACCCCGCCAGGATTCGAATACACGGCCCACTAGCCCATGACTGTGACCGGGGAACGCTACCTCTGGAACCAACAGGATACTAAAAGCAGTCTTAGACTCTGTTATATTTCACACAAAGCCTGTTCAATGAGATTATGGTGCCGTGAACCTCTAATGGGGACTACCCGTATCACGTAGGTGGTCAGAGTAGCGTTTTACCAAATCCGGCATCGAAACATGAGGATCCATATATATTTCATTAGCCCACTAAATCACGCGGACTTCTACATACAATCAACACCTCACCCAGCCAGGATTCGAACCCACGGCCCACGAGCCCACGACTGTGACCGGGGAATGCTACCTCTGGACCACCAGGATACTAAAAGCAGTCCTAGACTCTGTTATATTTCACACAAAACCTGTTCATCGAGCTTATGGCGCGGTGAATCTGTAATGGGGACTACCCGTATCACGTAGGTGGTGAGAGTAACGTTTTACCAAATCCGGCTTCGAAACACGAGGATCCATATATATTTCATTAGCCCAATAAGGCACGCGGACTTGTACATACAATGAACACCTCACCCCGCCAGGATTCGAATCCACGGCCAACTAACCCATAACTGTGACCGGGGAACGCTACCTCTGGAACCACTAGGATACTAAAAGCAGTCCTAGACTCTGTTATATTTCACACAAAGCCTGTTCAACTAGCTTATGGCGCCGTGAACCTCTAATGGGGACTACCCGTATCACGTAGGTGGGCAGAGTAACGTTTTACCATATCCGTCTTCGAAACACGAGGATCGATATACATTTCATTAGCCCAATAAAACAAGCGGACTTCTACATACAATCAACACCTCACCCCGCCAGGATTCGAACCCACGGCCCACGAGCCCACGACTGTGACCGGGGAATGCTACCTCTGGACCACCAGGATACTAAAAGCAGTCCTAGACTCTGTTATATTTCACACAAAGCCTGTTCAACGAGCTTATGGCGCCATGAACCTCTAATGGGGACTACCCGCATCGCGTAGGTGGTCAGAGTAAGGTTTTGCCAAATCCGGCTTCGAAACACGAGGATCCATATATATTTCATTAGCCCATTAAAGCACGTGGACTTCTACATACAATGAACACCTCACCCCGCCAGGATTCGAACTCACGGCCCACGAGCCCATGACTGTGACCGCGGAACGCTACCTCTAAACCACCAGGATACTAAAAGCAGCCCTAGACTCTGTTATATTTCACACAAAGCCTGTTCAACGAGATTATGGGGCCGTGAACCTCTAATGGGGACTACCCGTATCACGTAGGTGGTCAGAGTAGCGTTTTACCAAATCCGGCATCGAAACATGAGGATCCATATATATTTCATTAGCCCATTAAAGCACACGGACTTGTACATACAATGAACACCTCACCCCGCCAGGATTCGAACCCACGGCCCACGAGCCCACGAATGTGACCGGGGAATGCTACCTCTGGACCACCAGGATACTAAAACCAGTCCTAGACTCTGTTATATTTTACACAAAGCCTGTTCAACGAGCTTATGGCGCGGTGAACCTCTAATGGGGACTACCCGTATCACGTAGGTGGTCAGAGTAACGTTTTACCAAATCCGGCTTCGAAACACGAGGATCGATATATATTTCATTAGCCCAATAAAACAAGCGGACTTCTACATGCAATCAACACCTCACCCCGCCAGGATTCGAACCCACGGCCCAAGAGCCCACGACTGTGACCGGGAAATGCTACCTCTGGACCACCAGGATACTAAAAGCAGTCCTAGACTCTGTTATATTTCACACGAAGCCTGTTCAACGAGCTTATGGCGCCGTGAACCTCTAATGGGGACTACCCGTATCACGTAGGTGGTCAGAGTAGCGTTTTACCATATCCGTCTTCGAAACACGAGGATCCATATATATTTCATTAGCCCAATAAAGCACGCGGACTTCTACATACATGCAACACCTCACCCCGCCAGGATTCGAACTCACGGCCCACGAGCCCACGACTGTGATACGGGGAACGCTACCTCTGGACCACAAGGATACTAAAAGCAGTCAAAGACTGTGTTATATTTCACACGAATCCTGTTCAACGAGCTTATGGCGCCGTGAACCTCTAATGGGGACGACCAGTATCACATAGGTGGTCAGAGTAAGCTTTTACCAAATCCGGCTTCGAAACACGAGGGTCCATATATATTTCATTAGCCCAATAAAGCACACGGACTTCTACATACAATCAACACCTCACCCTGCCAGGATTCGAATCCACGGCCCACTAGCCCATGACTGTGACCGGGGAACATTACCTCTGGACCACCAGGATACTAAAAGCAGTCCTAGACTCTGTTATATTTCACACAAAGCCTGTTCAACGAGATTATGGTGCCGTGAACCTCTAATGGGACTACCCGTATCACGTAGGTGGTCAGAGTAACGTTTTACCAAATCCGGCTTCGAAACACGAGGATCGATATATATTTCATTAGCCCAATAAAACAAGCGGACTTCTACATGCAATTATCACCTCACCCCGCCAGGATTCGATCCCACGGCCCACGAGCCCATGACTGTGACCGGGGAACATTACCTCTGGACCACCAGGATACTAAAAGCAGTCCTAGACTCTGTTATATTTCACACAAAGCCTGTTCAACGAGCTTATGGCGCCGTGAACATCTAAAGGGACTACCCGTATCACGTAGGTGGTCAGAGTAACGTTTTACCAAATCTGACTTCGAAACACGAGGATCCAAATATACTTCATTAGCCCAATAAAACAAGCGGACTTCTACATACAATTAACACCTCACCCCGCCAGGATTCGAATCCACGGCCCACTAGCCCATGACTGTGACCGGGGAATGCTACCTCTGGACCACCAGGATACTAAAAGCAGTCCTAGACTCTGTTATATTTCACACAAAGCCTGTTCAACGAGCTTATGGCGCCATGAACCTCTAATGGGGACTACCCGTATCACGTAGGTGGTCAGAGTAAGGATTTGCCAAATCCGGCTTCGAAACACAAGGATCCATATATATTTCATTAGCCCATTAAAGCACACGGACTTGTACATACAATGAACACCTCACCCCGCCAGGATTCGAACCCACGGCCCACTAGCCCATGACTGTGACCGGGGAACGCTACCTCTGGAACCAACAGGATACTAAAAGCAGTCTTAGACTCTGTTATATTTCACACAAAGCCTGTTCAACGAGATTATGGTGCCGTGAACCTCTAATGGGGACTACCCGTATCACGTAGGTGGTCAGGGTAACGTTTTACCAAATCCGGCGTCGAAACACGAGGATCGATATATATTTCATTAGCCCAATAAAACAAGCGGACTTCTACATGCAATTATCACCTCACCCCGCCAGGATTCGATCCCACGGCCCACGAGCCCATGACTGTGACCGGGGAACATTACCTCTGGACCACCAGGATACTAAAAGCAGTCCTAGATTCTGTTATATTTCATACAAAGCCTGTTCAACGAGCTAATGGCGACGTGAACCTCTAAAGGGACTACCCGTATCACGTAGGTGGTCAGAGTAACGTTTTACCAAATCCGGCTTCGAAACACGAGGATCCAAATATATTTCATTAGCCCAATAAAACAAGCGGACTTCTACATACAATTAGCACCTCACCCCGCCAGGATTCGAATCCACGGCCCACTAGCCCATGACTGTGACCGGGGAACGCTACCTCTGGAACCAACAGGATACTAAAAGTAGTCCTAGAATCTGTTATATTTCACACAAAGCCTGTTCAACGAGATTATGGTGCCGTGAACCTCTAATGGGGCTACCCGTATCACGTAGGTGGTCAGAGTAGCGTTTTACCAAATCCGGAATCGAAACATGAGGATCCATATATATTTCATTAGCCCACTAAATCACGCGGACTTCTACATACAATCAACACCTCACCCCGCCAGGATTCGAACTCACGGCCCACGAGCCCATGACTGTGACCGCGGAACGCTACCTCTGAACCACCAGGATACTAAAAGCAGTCCTAGAGTCTGTTATATTTCAAACAAAGCCTGTTCAACGAGCTTATGGCGCCGTGAACCTCTAATGGGGACTACCCGTATCACGTAGGTGGTCAGAGTAGCGTTTTACCAAATCCGGCATCGAAACACGAGGATCCATATATATTTCATTATCCAAATAAATCACGCGGACTTCAACATACAATCAACACCTCACCCCGCTAGGATTCGAACCCACGGCCCACGAGCCCACGACTGTGACCGGGGAATGCTACCTCTGGACCACCAGGATACTAAAAGCAGTCCTAGACTCTGTTATATTTCAAACAAAGCCTGTTCAACGAGCTAATGGCGCCGTGAACCTCTAATGGGGACTACCCGTATCACGTAGGTGGTCAGAGTAGCGTTTTACCAAATCCGGCATCGAAACACGAGGATCGATATATATTTCATTAGCCCAATAAAACAAGCGGACTTCTACATACAATCAACACCTCACCCTGCCAGGATTCGAACCCCCGGCCCACGAGCCCACGACTGTGACCGGGGAATGCTACCTCTGGACTACCAGGATACTAAAAGCAGTTCTAGATTCTGTTATATTTCACACAAAGCCTGTTCAACGAGCTTATGGCGCCATGAACCTCTAATGGGGACGACCCGTATCACATAGGTGGTCAGAGTAACCTTTTACCAAATCCGGCTTCGAAACACGAGGATCCATATATATTTCATTAGCCCATTAAAGCACACGGACTTGTACATACAATAAACACCTCACCCCGCCAGGATTCGAACCCACGGCCCAGGAGCCCACGAATGTGACCGGGGAATGCTACCTCTGGACCACAAGGATACTAAAACCAGTCCTAGACTCTGTTATATTTCACACAAAGCCTGTTCAACGAGCTTATGGCGCCATGAACCTCTAATGGGGACGACCCGTATCACATAGGTGGTCAGAGTAACGTTTTACCAAATCCGGCTTCGAAACACGAGGATCAATATATATTTCATTAGCCCAATAAAACAAGCGGACTTCTACATGCAATTAACACCTCACCCCGCCAGGATTCGATCCCACGGCCCACGAGTCCATGACTGTGACCGGGGAACATTACCTCTGGACCACCAGGATACTAAAAGCAGTCCTAGACTCTGTTAAATATCAAACAAAGCCTGTTCAACGAGCTTATGGCGTCGTAAACCTCTAATGGGGACTACTCGTATCAAGTAGGTGGTCAGAGTAACGTTTTACCAAATCCGGCTTCGAAACACGAGGATCCATATATATTTCATTAGCCCAATAAAGCACGCGGACTTCTACATACAATGAACACCTCACCCCACCAGGATTCGAATCCACGGCCCACTAACCCATGACTGTGACCGGGGAACGCTACCTCTGGAACCACTAGGATACTAAAAGCAGTCCTAGACTCTGTTATATTTCACACAAAGCCTGTTCAACGAGCTTATGGCGCCGTGAACCTCAAATGGGGACTACCCGTATCACGTAGATGGGCAGAATAACGTTTTACCATATCTGTCTTCGAAACACGAGGATCGATATATATTTCATTAGCCTAATAAAGCAAGCGGACTTCTACATACATTCAACACCTCACCCCGCCAGGATTCGAACCCACGGCCCACGAGACAACGACTGTATTACGGGGAACGCTACCTCTGGACCACAAGGATACTAAAAGCAGTCCAAGACTGTGTTATATTTCACACGAAGCCTGTTCAACGAGCTTATGGCGCCGTGAACCTCTAATGGGGACGACCCGTATCACATAGGTTTTCAGAGTAACCTTTTACCAAATCCGGCTTCGAAACACGAGGGTCCATATATATTTCATTAGCCCAATAAAGCACACGGACTTCTACATACAATCAACACCTCACCCCGCCAGGATTCGAACCCACGGCCCATGATCCCACGACTGTGACCGGGGAATGCTACCTCTGGACCACCAGGATACTAAAAGCAGTATTAGACTCTCTTATATTTCACACAAAGCCTGTTCAACGAGCTTATGGCGCCATGAACCTCTAATGGGGACTACCCGTATCACGTAGGTGGTCAGAGTAAGGTTTTGCCAAATCCGGCTTCGAAACACGAGGATCCATATATATTTCATTAGCCCATTAAAGCACACGGACTTATACATACAATGAACACCTCACCCCGCCAGGATTCGAACCCACGGCCCACGAGCCCACGAATGTGACCGGGGAATGCTACCTCTGGACCACCAGGATACTAAAACCAGTCCTAGACTCTGTTATATTTTACACAAAGCCTGTTCAACGAGCTTATGGCGCCGTGAATCTCTAATGGGGACTACCCGTATCACGTAGGTGGTCAGATTAACGTTTTACCAAATCCGGCTTCGAGATACGAGGATCCATATATAGTTCATTAGCGTAATAAAGCACGCAGATTTCTACATACAATCAACACCTCACCCCAACGGGATTTAAACCCACGGCTCACGAGCCCATGACTGTGACCAGGGAACGCTACTTCTGGACCACCAGGATACTAAAAGTAGTCCTAGACTCTGTTATGTTTCACACAAAGCCTGTTCAACGAGCTTATGGCGCCGTGAACCTCTAAAGGGACTACCCGTATCACGTAGGTGGTCAGAGTAACGTTTTACCAAATCCGACTTCGAACACGAGGATCCAAATATATTTCATTAGCCCAATAAAACAAGCGGACTTGTACATACAATGAACACCTCACCCTGCCAGGATTCGAACGCACTGCCCACGAGCCCATGACTGTGACCGGGGAACGCTACCTCTTTAACCACGAGGATACTAAAAGCAGTCCTAGAGTCTGTTATATTTCACACAAATCCTGTTCAACGAGCTTATGGCGCCGTGAAGCTCTAATGGGAACTACCCGTATCACGTAGGTGGGCAGAGTAACGTTTTACCATATCCGTCTTCGAAACACGAGGATCCATATATATTTCATTAGCCCAATAAAGCACGCGGACTTCTACATACAATCAACACCTCATCCCGCCAGGATTCGAACCCACGGCCCACGAGCCCATGACTGTGTCCGGGGAACGTTACCTCTGGACCACCAGGATACTATAAGCAGTCCTAGACTCTGTTATATATCAAACAAAGCCTGTTCAACGAGCTTATGGCGTCGTGAACCTCTAATGGGGACTACCCGTATCAAGTAGGTGGTCAGAGTAACGTTTTACCAAATCCGGCTTCGAAACACGAGGATCCATATATATTTCATTAGCCCAATAAAGCACGCGGACGTCTACATACAATGAACACCTCACCCCGCCAGGATTCGAACTCACGGCCCACGAGCCCATGACTGTGACCGCGGAACGCTACCTCTGAACCACCAGGATACTAAAAGCAGTCCTAGAGTCTGTTATATTTCAAACAAAGCCTGTTCAACGAGCTTATGGCGCCGTGAACCTCTAATGGGGACTACCCGTATCACGTAGGTGGTCAGAGTAGCGTTTTACCAAATCCGGCATCGAAACACGAGGATCCATATATATTTCATTATCCCAATAAATCACGCGGACTTCTACATACAATCAACACCACACCCCGCCAGGATTCGAACCCACGGCGAACCCACGACGAGCCCACGACTGTGACCGGGGAATGCTACCTCTGGACCACCAGGATACTAAAAGCAGTCCTAGACTCTGTTATATTTCACACAAAGCCTGTTCAACGAGCTTATGGCGCCGTGAACCTCTAATGGGGACTACCCGTATCACGTAGGTGGTCAGAGGAGCGTTTTACCAAATCCGGCACCGAAACACGAGGATCCATATATATTTCATTATCCCAATAAATTAGGCGGACTTCTACATACAATCAACACCCCACCCCGCCAGGATTCGAACCCATGGCCCACGAGCCCACGACTGTGACCGGGGAATGCTACCTCTGGACCACCAGGATACTAAAAGCAGTCCTAGACTCTGTTATATTTTACACAAAGCCTGTTCAACGAGTTTATGGCGCCGAGAACCTCTAATGGGGATTACACGTATCACGTAGGTGGTCAGAGTAGCGTTTTACCAAATCCGGCTTCGAAACACGAGGATCCATATGTATTTCATTAGCCCAATAAAGCACGCTGACTTCTACATGCAATTAACACCTCACCCCGCCAGGATTCGATCCCACGGCCCACGAGCCCATGACTGTGACCGGGGAACATTACCTCTGGACCACCAGGATACTAAAAGCAGTCCAAGACTCTGTTATATTTCACACGAAGACTGTTCAACGAGCTTATGGCGCCGTGAACCTCTAATGGGGACGATCCAGTATCACATAGGTGGTCAGAGTAACCTTTTACCAAAACCTGCTTGGAAACACGAGGGTCCATATATATTTCATTAGCCCAACAAAGCACACGGACTTCTAAATGCAATTAACACCTCACCCCGCCAGGATTCGAACTCACGGCCCACGAGCCCATGACTGTGACCGGGGAACATTACCTCTGGACCACCAGGATACTAAAAGCAGTCCTAGACTCTATTATATTTCACACAAAACCTGTTCATCGAGCTTAAGGCGCCGTGAACCTCTAATGGGGACTACCCGTATCACGTAGGTGGTCAGAGTAACGTTTTACCAAATCCCGCTTCGAAATACGAGGATCCATATATATTTCATTAGCCCAATAACGCACGCGGACTTTTACATACAATGAACACCTCACCCCGCCAGGATTCGATCCCACGGCCCACTAGCCCATGACTGTGACCGGGGAACGCTACCTCTGGAACTACCAGGATACTAAAAGCAGTCCTAGACTCTGTTATATTTCACACAAATCCTGTTCAACGAGCTTATGGCGCCGTGAAGCTCTAATGGGAACTACCCGTATCACGTAGGTGGGCAGAGTAACGTTTTACCATATCCGTCTTCGAAACATGAGTATCCATATATATTTCATTAGCCCACTAAATCACGCGGACTTCTACATACAATCAACACCTCACCCCGCCAGGATTCGAACCCACGGCCCACGAGCCCACGACTGTGACCGGGGAATGCTACCTCTGGACCACCAGGATACTAAAAGCAGTCCTAGACTCTGTTATATTTCACACAAAACCTGTTCAACGAGCTTATGGGGCCGTGAACCTCTAATGGGGACTACCCGTATCCCGTAGGTGGGCAGAGTAACGTTTTACCATATCCGTCTTCGAAACACGAGGATCCATATATTTTTCATTAGCCCAATAAAGCACGCGGACTTCTACATACAATCAACACCTCACCCTGCCAGGATTCGAACCCACGGCCCACGAGCCCATGACTGTGACCGGGGAACGCTACCTCTGAACCACCAGGATACTAAAAGCAGTCCAAGACTCTGTTATAATTCACACAAAGTCTGTTTAGCGAGCTTATGGCGCCATGAACCTCTAATGGGGACTACCCGTATCACGTAGGTGGTCAGAGGAGCGTTTTACCAAATCCGGCATCGAAACACGACGATCCATATATATTTCATTATCCCAATAAATTAGGCGGACTTCTACATACAATCAACACCTCACCCCGCCAGGATTCGAACCCACGGCCCACGAGCCCATGACTGTGACCGGGGAACGCTACCTCTGGACCACCAGGATACTAAAAGCAGTCCTAGACTCTGTTATATTTCAAACAAAGCCTGTTCAAGGAGCTTATGGCGCCGTGAACCTCTAATGGGGACTACCCGCATCAAGGAGGTGGTCAGAGTAACGTTTTACCAAATCGGGCTTCGAAACACGAGGATCCATATATATTTCATTAGCCCAATAAAGCACTAGGACTTCTACATACAATGAACACCTCACCCCGCCAGGATTCGAACTCACGGCCCACGAGCCCATGACTGTGACCGGGAACGCTACCTCTGACCACCAGGATACTAAAAGCAGTCCTAGACTCTGTTATATTTCACACAAAGCCTGTTCAACGAGCACATGGCGCCGTGAACCTCTAATGGGGACTACCCGTATCACGTAGGTGGTCAGAGTAACGTTTACAAATCCGGCTTCGAAACACGAGGATCCATATATATTTCTTTAGCCCAATAAACCACGCGGACTTCTACATACAATGAACACCTCACCCTGTCAGGATTCAAACCCACGACCCACGAGCCCATGACTGTGACCAGGGAACGCTACTTCTGGACCACCAGGATACTAAAAGCAGTCCTAGACTCTGTTATATTTCAACAAAGCCTGTTCAACGAGCTTATGGCGCCGTGAACCTCTAATGGGGACTACCCGTATCACGTAGGTGGTCAGAGTAGCGTTTTACCAAATCCGGCATCGAAACACGAGGATCCATATATATTTCATTAGCCCAATAAAGCACGCGGACTTCTACATACAATGAACACCTCACCCCGCCAGGATTCGAACCCACGGCCCACGAGCCCATGACTGTGACCGGGAACGCTACCTCTGGACCACCAGGATACTAAAAGCAGTCCTAGACTCTGTTATATTTCAACAAAGCCTGTTCAACGAGCTTATGGCGCCGTGAACCTCTAATGGGGACTACCCGTATCACGTAGGTGGTCAGAGTAGCGTTTTACCAAATCCGGCATCGAAACACGAGGATCCATATATATTTCATTAGCCCAATAAAGCACGCGGACTTCTACATACAATGAACACCTCACCCCGCCAGGATTCGAACCCACGGCCCACGAGCCCACGACTGTGACGGGGAATGCTACCTCTGGACCACCAGGATACTAAAAGCAGTCCTAGACTCTGTTATATTTACACAAAGCCTGTTCAACGAGCTTATGGCGCCGTGAACCTATAATTAGGACTACCCGTATCACGTAGGGGTCAGAGTAAGTTTTACCAATCCGGCTTCGAAACACGAGGATCCATATATATTTCATTAGCCCAATAAAGCACGCGGCTTCTACGAACTACCCCTCCAGGATTCGAACCACCCCACGAGCCTGACTGTGACCGCGGAACGCTAAACCACCAGGATACTAAAAGCAGTCCTAGAGTCTGATATATTTCAAACAAAGCCTGTTCAGCGTGCTTATGGCGCCGTGAACCTCTAATGGGGACTACCCGTATCACGTAGGTGGTCAGAGTAGCGTTTTACCAAATCCGGCATCGAAACACGAGGATCCATATATATTTCATTATCCCAATAAATCACGCGGACTTCTACATACAATCAACACCTCACCCCGCCAGGATTCGGACCCACGGCCCACGAGCCCACGACTGTGAACGGGGAATGCTACCTCTGGACCACCAGGATACTAAAAGCAGTCCTAGACTCTGTTATATTTCACACAAAGCCTGTTCAACGAGCTTATGGCGCCATGAACCTCTAATGGGGACTACCCGTATCACGTAGGGGGTCAGAATAAGGTTTTGCCATATCCGGCTTCGAAACACGAGGATCCATATATATTTCATTAGCCCATTAAAGCACACGGACTTGTACATACAGTGAAAACCTTACCCCGCCAGGATTCGAACCCACTGCCCACGAGCCCATGACTGTGACCGGGGAACGCTACGTCTTTAACCACCAGGATACTAAAAGCAGTCCTAGACTCTGTTATTTATCAAACAAAGCCTGTTCAACGAGCTTATGGCGCCGTGAACCTAGAATGGGGACTATCCGTATCTAGTAGGTGGTCAGAGTAACGTTTTACCAAATCCGGCTTCGAAACACGAGGATCCATATATATTTCATTAGCCCAATAAATCACGCGGACTTCTACATACAATCAACACCTCACCCCTGCCAATGGATTCGACCCCACGGCCCACTAGCCCATGACTGTGACCGGGGAACGCTACCTCTGGAACTACCGGGATACTAAAAGCAGTCCTAGACTCTGTTATATTTCACACAAATCCTGTTCAACGAGCTTATGGCGCTGTG
The DNA here is from genome assembly GCF_018991925.1 of Homarus americanus. Taxonomy (NCBI): domain Eukaryota; kingdom Metazoa; phylum Arthropoda; class Malacostraca; order Decapoda; family Nephropidae; genus Homarus; species Homarus americanus. The sequence continues at coordinate 38,550 of NW_024749056.1, forward strand.
AACCTCTAATGGGAACTACCCGTATCACGCAGGTGGGCAGAGTAACGTTTTACCATATCCGTCTTCGAAACACGAGGATCCATATATATTTCATTAGCCCACTAAATCACGCGGACTTCTACATACAATCAACACCTCACCCCACCAGTATTCGAACCCACGGCCCAAGCCCACGACTGTGACCGGGGAATGCTACCTCTGGACCACCAGGATACTAAAAGCAGTCCTAGACTCTGTTATATTTCACACAAAACCTGTTCAACGAGCTTATGGGCCGTGAACCTCTAATGGGGACTACCCGTATCACGTAGGTGGGCAGAGTAACGTTTTACCATATCCGTCTTCGAAACACGAGGATCCATATATATTTCATTAGCCCAATAAAGCACGCGGACTTCTACATACAATCAACACCTCACCCCGCCAGGATTCGAACCCACGGCCCACGAGCCCACGACCACGGGATACTAAAAGCAGTCCTAGAGTCTGTTATATTTCAAACAAAGCCTGTTCAAGGAGCTTATGGCGCCGTGAACCTCTAATGGGGACTACCCGTATCACGTAGGTGGTCAGAGTAGCGTTTTACCAATTCCGGCATCGAAACACGAGGATCCATATATATTTCATTATCCCAATAAATCACGCGGACTTCTACATACAATCAACACCTCACCCCGCTAGGATTCGAACCCACGGCCCACGAGCCCACGACTGTGACCGGGGAATGCTACCTCTGGACCACCAGGATACTAAAAGCAGTCCTAGACTCTGTTATATTTTACACAAAGCCTGTTCAACGAGCTTATGGCGCCGTGAACCTATAATTAGGACTATCCGTATCACGTAAGTGGTCAGAGTAACGTTTTACCAAATCCGGCTTCGAAACACGAGGATCCATATATATTTCATTAGCCCAATAAAGCACGCGGGCTTCTACATACAATGAACACCTCACCCCTCCAGGATTCGAACTCACGGCCCACGAGCCCATGACTGTGACCGCGGAACGCTACCTCTGAACCACCAGGATACTAAAAGCAGTCCTAGAGTCTGATATATTTCAAACAAAGCCTGTTCAGCGTGCTTATGGCGCCGTGAACCTCTAATGGGGACTACCCGTATCACGTAGGTGGTCAGAGTAGCGTTTTACCAAATCCGGCATCGAAACACGAGGATCCATATATATTTCATTATCCCAATAAATCACGCGGACTTCTACATACAATCAACACCTCACCCCGCCAGGATTCGGACCCACGGCCCACGAGCCCACGACTGTGAACGGGGAATGCTACCTCTGGACCACCAGGATACTAAAAGCAGTCCTAGACTCTGTTATATTTCACACAAAGCCTGTTCAACGAGCTTATGGCGCCATGAACCTCTAATGGGGACTACCCGTATCACGTAGGGGGTCAGAATAAGGTTTTGCCATATCCGGCTTCGAAACACGAGGATCCATATATATTTCATTAGCCCATTAAAGCACACGGACTTGTACATACAGTGAAAACCTTACCCCGCCAGGATTCGAACCCACTGCCCACGAGCCCATGACTGTGACCGGGGAACGCTACGTCTTTAACCACCAGGATACTAAAAGCAGTCCTAGACTCTGTTATTTATCAAACAAAGCCTGTTCAACGAGCTTATGGCGCCGTGAACCTAGAATGGGGACTATCCGTATCTAGTAGGTGGTCAGAGTAACGTTTTACCAAATCCGGCTTCGAAACACGAGGATCCATATATATTTCATTAGCCCAATAAATCACGCGGACTTCTACATACAATCAACACCTCACCCCGCCAGGATTCGACCCCACGGCCCACTAGCCCATGACTGTGACCGGGAACGCTACCTCTGGAACTACCAGGATACTAAAAGCAGTCCTAGACTCTGTTATATTTCACACAAATCCTGTTCAACGAGCTTATGGCGCTGTGAACCTCTAATGGGAACTACCCGTATCACGTAGGTGGGCAGAGTAACGTTTTACCATATCCGTCTTCGAAACACGAGGATCCATATATATTTCATTAGCCCACTAAATCACGCGGACTTCTACATACAATCAACACCTCACCCCGCCAGGATTCGAACCCACGGCCCACGAGCCCACGACTGTGACCGGGGAATGCTACCTCTGGACCACCAGGATACTAAAAGCAGTCCTAGACTCTGTTATATTTCACACAAAACCTGTTCAACGAGCTTATGGGGCCGTGAACCTCTAATGGGGACTACCCGTATCCCGTAGGTGGGCAGAGTAACGTTTTACCATATCCGTCTTCGAAACACGAGGATCCATATATTTTTCATTAGCCCAATAAAGCACACGGACTTCTACATACAATGAACACCTCACCCTGCCAGGATTCGAACCCACGGCCCACGAGCCCATGACTGTGACCGGGGAACGCTACCTCTGAACCACCAGGATACTAAAAGCAGTCCAAGACTCTGTTATAATTCACACAAAGTCTGTTTAGCGAGCTTATGGCGCCATGAACCTCTAATGGGGACTACCCGTATCACGTAGGTGGTCAGAGGAGCGTTTTACCAAATCCGGCATCGAAACACGACGATCCATATATATTTCATTATCCCAATAAATTAGGCGGACTTCTACATACAATCAACACCTCACCCCGCCAGGATTCGAACCCACGGCCCACGAGCCCATGACTGTGACCGGGGAACGCTACCTCTGGACCACCAGGATACTAAAAGCAGTCCTAGACTCTGTTATATTTCAAACAAAGCCTGTTCAAGGAGCTTATGGCGCCGTGAACCTCTAATGGGGACTACCCGCATCAAGGAGGTGGTCAGAGTAACGTTTTACCAAATCGGGCTTCGAAACACGAGGATCCATATATATTTCATTAGCCCAATAAAGCACTAGGACTTCTACATACAATGAACACCTCACCCCGCCAGGATTCGAACTCACGGCCCACGAGCCCATGACTGTGACCGCGGAACGCTACCTCTGAACCACTAGGATACTAAAAGCAGTCCTAGAGTCTGTTATATTTCAAACAAAGCCTGATCAAGGAGCTTATGGCGCCGTGAACCTCTAATGGGGACTACCCGTATCACGTAGGTGGTCAGAGTAGCGTTTTACCAATTCCGGCATCGAAACACGAGGATCCATATATATTTCATTATCCCAATAAATCACGCGGACTTCTACATACAATCAACACCTCACCCCGCTAGGATTCGAACCCACGGCCCACGAGCCCACGACTGTGGCCGGGGAATGCTACCTCTGGACCCCCAGGATACTAAAAGCAGTCCTAGACTCTGTTATATTTTACACAAAGCCTGTTCAACGAGCTTATGGCGCCGTGAACCTATAATTAGGACTATCTGTATCACGTAAGTGGTCAGAGTAACGTTTTACCAAATCCGGCTTCGAAACACGAGGATCCATATATATTTCATTAGCCCAATAAAGCACGCGGGCTTCTACATACAATGAACACCTCACCCCTCCAGGATTCGAACTCACGGCCCACGAGCCCATGACTGTGACCGCGGAACGCTACCTCTGAACCACCAGGATACTAAAAGCAGTCCTAGAGTCTGATATATTTCAAACAAAGCCTGTTCAGCGTGCTTATGGCGCCGTGAACCTCTAATGGGGACTACCCGTATCACGTAGGTGGTCAGAGTAGCGTTTTACCAAATCCGGCATCGAAACACGAGGATCCATATATATTTCATTAGCCCAATAAAGCACGCGGACTTGTACATACAATGAACACCTCACCCCGCCAGGATTCGACACCACGGCCCACTAGCCCATGACACTGACCGGGGAACGCTACCTCTGGAACTAGGAGGATACTAAAAGCAGTCCTAGACTCTGTTATATTTCACACAAATCCTGTTCAATGAGCTTATGGCGCCGTGAACCTCTAATGGGAACTACCCGTATCACGTAGGTGGTTAGAGTAGCGTTTTACCAAATCCGGCATCGAAACACGAGGATCCATACATATTTTATTATCCCAATAAATCACGCGGACTTCTACATACAATCAACACCTCACCCCGCCAGGATTCGAACTCACGGCCCACGAGCCAATGACTGTGACCGCGGAACGCTGCCTCTTAACCACCAGGATACTAAAAGCAGTCCTAGACTCTGTTATATATCAAACAAAGCCTGTTCAACGAGCTTATGGCGCCGTGAACCTCTAATGGGGACTACCCGTATCAAGTAGGTGGTCAGAGTAACGTTTTACCAAATCCGGCTTCGAAACACGAGGATCCATATATATTTCATTATCCCAATAAATCACGCGGACTTCTACATAAAATCAACACCTCACCCCGCCAGGATTCGAACTCACGGCCCACGAGCCCATGACTGTGACCGCGGAACGCTACTTCTGAACCACCAGGATACTAAAAGCAGTCCTAGAGTCTGTTATATTTCAAACAAAGCCTGTTCAACGAGCTTATGGCGCCGTGAACCTCTAATGGGGACTACCCGTATCACGTAGGTAGTCAGAGTAGCGTTTTACCGAATCCGGCATCGAAACACGAGGATACATATATATTTCATTATCCTAATAAATCACGCGGACTTCTACATACAATCAACACCTCACCCCGCCAGGATTCGAACTCACGGCCCACGAGCCAATGACTGTGACCGCGGAACGCTACCTCTTAACCACCAGGATACTAAAAGCAGTCCTAGACTCTGTTATATATCAAACAAAGCCTGTTCAACGAGCTTATGGTGCCGTGAACCTCTATTGGGGACTACCCGTATCAAGTAGGTGGTCAGAGTAACGTTTTACCAAATCCGGCATCGAAACACGAGGATCCATATATATTTCATTATCCCATAAAATCACGCGGACTTCTACATACAATCAACACCTCACCCGCCAGGATTCGAACTCACGGCCCACGAGCCCATGACTCTGACCGAGGAACGCTACCTCTGAACCACCAGGATACTAAAAGCAGTCCTAGAGTCTGTTATATTTCAAACAAAGCCTGTTCAACGAGCTTATGGCACCGTGAACCTCTAATGGGGACTACCCGTATCACGTAGGTGGTCAGAGTAGCGTTTTACCAAATTCGGCATCGAAACACGAGGATCCATATAAATTTCATTATCCCAATAAATTACGCGGACTTCTACATACAATCAACACCTCACCCCGCCAGGATTCGAACTCACGGCCCACGAGCCCATGACTGTGACAGCGGAACCCTACCTCTTAACCACCAGGATACTAAAAGCAGTCCTAGAGTCTGTTATATTTTACACAAAGCCTGTTCAACGAGCTTATGGCGCCGTGAACCTCTAATGGGGACTACTTGTATCACGTAGGTGGTCAGTGTAACGTTTTACCAAATCCGGCTTCGAAACACGAGGATCGATATATATTTCGTTAGCCCAATAAAACAAGCGGACTTCTACATGCAATTAACACCTCACCCCGCCAGGATTCGATCCCACAGGCCACGAGCCCATGACTGTGACCGGGAAACATTACCTCTGGACCACCAGGATACTAAAAGCAGTCCTAGACTCTGTTATATTTCACACAAAGCCTGTTCAACGAGCTTATGGCGCCGTGAACCTCTAAAGGGAGTACCCTAATCACGTAAGTGGTCAGAGTAACGTTTTACCAAATCCGGCTTCGAAACACGAGGATCCATATATAATTCATTAGCCCAATAAAGCACGCAGACTTCTACATACAATCAACACCTCACCCCGCCGGGATTTAAACCCACGGCCCACGAGCCCATGACTGTGACCAGGGAACGCTACTTCTGGACCACCAGGATACTAAAAGCAGTCCTAGACTCTGTTATATTTCACACAAAGCCTGTTCAACGAGCTTATGGCGCCGTGAACCTCTAAAGGGAGTACCCGTATCACGTAGGTGCTCAGAGTAACGTTTTACCAAATCCGACTTCGAAATACGAGGATCCAAATATATTTCATTAGCCCAATAAAACAAGCGGACTTCTACATACAATTAACACCTCACCCCGCCAGGATTCGAATCCACGGCCCACTATCCCATGAATGTGGCCGGGGAACGCTACCTCTGGAACCAACAGGATACTAAAAGCAGTCCTAGACTCTGTTATATTTCACACAAAGCCTGTTCAACGAGATTATGGTGCCATGAACCTCTATTGGGGACTACCCGTATCACGTAGGTGGTCAGAGTAGCGTTTTACCAAATCCAACATCGAAACATGAGGATCCATATATATTTCATTAGCCCACTAAATCACGCGGACTTCTACATACAGTCAACACCTCACCCCGCCAGGATTCGAACCCACGGCCCACGAGCCCACGACTGTGACCGGGGAATGCTACCTCTGGACCACCAGGATACTAAAAGCAGTCCTAGACTCGGTTATATTTCACACAAAACCTGTTCATCGAGCCTATGGCGCCGTGAACCTGTAATGGGGACTACCCGTATCACGTAGGTGGTTGGAGTAACGTTTTACCAAATCCGGCTTCGAAACACGAGGATCCATATATATTTCATTAGCTCAATAAGGCACGTGGACTTGTACATACAATGAACACCTCACCCCGCCAGGATTCGAATCCACGGCCCACTAACCAATGACTGTGACCGGGGAACGCTACCTCTGGAACCACTAGGATACTAAAAGCAGTCCTAGACTCTGTTATATTTCACACAAAGCCTGTTCAACGAGCTTATGGCGCCGTGAACCTCTAATGGGGACTACCCGTATCACATAGGTGGTCAGAGTAACCTTTTACCAAATCCGGCTTCGAAACACGAGGGTCCATATATATTTCATTAGCCCAATAAATCACGCGGACTTCTACATACAATCAACACCTCACCCTGGCAGGATTCGAACCCACGGCCCACGAGCCCACGACTGTGACCTGGGAATGCTACCTCTGGACCACCAGGATACTAAAAGCAGTCCTAGACTCTGTTATATTTCACACAAAGCCTGTTCAACGAGCTTATGGCGCCATGAACCTCTAATGGGGAATACCCGTATCAAGTAGGTGGTCAGAGTAAGGTTTTGCCAAATCTGGCTTCGAAACACGAGGATCCATATATATTTCATTAGCCCATTAAAGCACGCGGACTTCTACATAAAATGAACACATCACCCCGCCAGGATTCGAACTCACGGCCCACGAGCCCATGACTGTGACCGCGGAACACTACCTCTGAACCACCAGGATACTAAAAGCAGTCCTAGAGTCTGTTATATATCAAACAAAGCCTGTTCAACGAGCTTATGGCGCTGTGAACCTCTGATGCGGACTACCCGTATCACGTAGGTGGTCAGAGTAGCGTTTTACCAAATCCGGCATCGAAACACGAGGATCCATATATATTTCATTAGCCCAATAAAACAAGCGGACTTCTACATGCAATTAACACCTCACCCCGCCAGGATTCGATCCCACGGCCCACGAGCCCATGACTGTGACCGGGGAACATTACCTCTGGACCACCAGGATAATAAAAGCAGTCATAGACTCTGTTATATTTCACACAAAGCCTGTTCAACGAGCTTATGGCGCCGTGAACCTCTAATGGGGACTACCCGTATCACATAGGTGGTCAGAGTAACCTTTTACCAAATCCGGCTTCGAAACACGAGGGTCCATATATATTTCATTAGCCCAATAAATCACGCGGACTTCTACATACAATCAACACCTCACCCTGGCAGGATTCGAACCCACGGCCCACGAGCCCACGACTGTGACCTGGGAATGCTACCTCTGGACCACCAGGATACTAAAAGCAGTCCTAGACTCTGTTATATTTCACACAAAGCCTGTTCAACGAGCTTATGGCGCCCTGAACCTATAATGGGGACTATCCGTATCACGTAAGTGGTCAGAGTAACGTTTTACCAAATCCGGCTTCGAAACACGAGGATCCATATATAGTTCATTAGCCCAATAAAGCACACAGACTTCTACATACAATCAACACCTCACCCCGCCGGGATAAAAACCCACGGCCCACGAGCCCATGACTGTGACCAGGGAACGCTACTTCTGGACCACCAGGATACTAAAAGCAGTCCTAGACTCTGTTATATTTCACACAAAGCCTGTTCAACGAGCTTATGGCGCCGTGAACCTCTAAAGGGACTACCCGTATCACGTAGGTGCTCAGAGTAACGTTTTACCAAATCCGACTTCGAAACACGAGGATCCAACTATATTTCATTAGCCCAATAAAGCACAGAGACTTCTACATACAATCAACACCTCACCCCGCCGGGAATTAAACCCACGGCCCTCGAGCCCATGACTGTCACCAAGGAACGCTACTTCTGGACCACCAGGATACTAAAAGCAGTCCTAGACTCTGTTATATTTCACACAAAGCCTGTTCAACGAGCTTATGGCGCCGTGAACCTCTAATGGGGACGACCCGTATCACATTGGTGGTCAGAGTAACCTTTTACCAAATCCGGCATCGAAACACGAGGGTCCATATATATTTCATTAGCCCAATAAAGTACACGGACTTCTACATACAATCAACACCTCACCCTGCCAGGATTCGAACCCACGGCCCACGAGCCCTTGACTGTGTCCGGGGAACGTTACCTCTGGACCACCAGGATACTAAAAGCAGTCGTAGACTCTGTTATATATCAAACAAAGCCTGTTCAACGAGCTTATGGCGCCGTGAACCTCTAATGGGGACTACCCGTATCAAGTAGGTGGTCAGAGTAACGTTTTACCAGATCCGGCTTCGAAACACGAGGATCCATATATATTTCATTAGCCCAATAAAGCATGCGGACTTGTACATACAATGAACACCTCACCCTGTCAGGATTCGAACCCACGGCCCACGAGCCCATGATTGTGACCGGGGAACGCTACCTCTGGACCACCAGGATACTAAAAGCAGTCCTAGACTCTGTTATATTTCACACAAAGCCTGTTCAACGAGCTTATGGCGCTGTGAACCTCTAAAGGGACTACCCGTATCACGTAGGTGCTCAGAGTAACGTTTTACCAAATCCGACTTCGAAACACGAGGATCCAACTATATTTCATTAGCCCAATAAAGCACAGAGACTTCTACATACAATCAACACCTCACCCCGCCGGGAATTAAACCCACTGCCCTCGAGCCCATGACTGTCTCCAAGGAACGCTACTTCTGGACCACCAGGATACTAAAAGCAGTCCTAGACTCTGTTATATTTCACACAAAGCCTGTTCAACGAGCTTATGGCGCCGTGAACCTCTAATGGGGACGACCCGTATCACATTGGTGGTCAGAGAAACCTTTTACCAAATCCGGCATCGAAACACGAGGGTCCATATATATTTCATTAGCCCAATAAAATACACGGACTTCTACATACAATCAACACCTCACCCTGCCAGGATTCGAACCCACGGCCCACGAGCCCATGACCCTGACCGGGGAACGCTACCTCTGGAACTACGAGGATACTAAAAGCAGTCCTAGACTCTGTTATATTTCACACAAATCCTGTTCAACGAGCTTATGGCGCCGTGAACCTCTAATGGGAACTACCTGTATCACGTAGGTGGGCAGAGTAACGTTTTACCATATCTGTCTTCGAAACACGAGGATCCATATATATTTCATTAGCCCAATAAAGCACGCGGACTTCTACATACAATGAACACCTCACCCCGCCAGGATTCGAACGCACGGCCCACGAGCCCTTGACTGTGTCCGGGGAACGTTACCTCTGGACAACCAGGATACTAAAAGCAGTCGTAGACTCTGTTATATATCAAACAAAGCCTGTTCAACGAGCTTATGGCGCCGTGAACCTCGAATGGGGACTACCCGTATCAAGTAGGTGGTCAGAGTAACGTTTTACCAAATCCGGCTTCGAAACACGAGGATCCATATATATTTCATTAGCCCAATAAAGCACGAGGACTTCTACATACAATAAACACCTCACCCCGCCAGGATTCGAACCCACGGCCCATGAGCCCACGACTGTGACCGCGGAACGCTACCTCTGAACCACCAGGATACTAAAAGAAGTCCTAGAGTCTGTTTTATTTCAAACAAAGCCTGTTCAACGAGATTATGGTGCCGTGAACCTCTAATGGGGACTACCCGTATCACGTAGGTGGTCAGAGTAGCGTTTTACCAAATTCGGCATCGAAACACGATGGTCCATGTATATTTCATTAGCCCACTAAATCACGCGGATTTCTACATACAATCAACACCTCACCCCGCCAGGATTCGAACCCACGGCCCACGAGCCCACGACTGTGACCGGGGAATGCTACCTCTGGACCACCAGGATACTAAAAGCAGTCCTAGACTCTGTTATATTTCAAACAAAACCTGTTCAACGAGCTTATGGCGCCGTGAACCTGTAATGGGGACTTGCCGTATCACGTAGGTGGTAAGAGTAACGTTTTATCAAATTCGGCTTCGAAACATGAGGATCCATATATATTTCATTAGCCCAATAAAGCATGCGGACTTGTACATACAATGAACACCTCACCCTGTCAGGATTCGAACCCACGGCCCATGAGCCCATGATTGTGACCGGGGAACGCTACCTCTGGACCACCAGGATACTAAAAGCAGTCCTAGAATCTGTTATATTTCACACAAAGCCTGTTCAACGAGCTTATGGCGCCGTGAACCTCTAATTGGGACTCCCATATCACATAGGTGGTCAGAGTAACGTTTTACCAAATCCGGCTTCAATACACGAGGATCCATATATATTTCATTAGCCCAATAAAGCACACGGACTTCTACATAGAATCAACACCTCACCCCGCCAGGATTCGAACCCACGGCCCACCAGCCCACAACTGTGACCGGGGAACGCTACCTCTGGACCACCAGGATACTAAAAGCAGTCCTAGACTCTGTTATATTTCACACAAAAACCTGTTCAACTAGCTTATGGCGCCGTAAACCTCTAATGGGGACCACCCGTATCACGTAGGTGGTCAAAGTAACGTTTTACCAAATCCGGCTTCGAAACACGAGGATCCATTTATATTTTATTAGCGGAATAAATGACGCGGACTTCTACATTCAATCAACACCTCACTCCGCCAGGATTCAAACCCACGGCCCACGAGCCCATGACTGTGACCGGGGAACGTTACCTATGGACCACGGGGATACTAAAAGCAGTCCTAGACTCTGTTATATTTCACACAAAGCCTGTTCAACGAGCTTATGGCGCCGTGAACCTCTAATCGGGACTACCCGTATCAAGTAGGTGGTCAGAGTAACGTTTTACCAAATCCGGCTTCGAAACATGAGGGTCCATATATATTTCATTACCCCAATAAAGCACGCGGACTTGTACATACAATGAACACCTCACCCCGCCAGGATTCGAACCCATGGCCCTCGAGCCCATGACTGTGACCGGGGAACGTTACCTCTGGACCACCAGGATACTAAAAGCAGTCCTAGACTCTGTTATATTTCACACAAAGCCTGTTCAACGAGCTTATGGCGCCGTAAACCTCTAATGGGGACTACCCGTATCACGTAGGTGGTCAGAGTAACGTTTTACCAAATCCGGCTTCGAAAGACGAAGATCCATATATATTTCATTAGCCCAATAAATCACGCGGATTTCTACATACAATCAACATCTCACCCCGCCAGGATGCGAACCCACGGCCCACGAGCCCATGACTGTGACCGGGGAACGTTACCTCTGGACCACCAGGATACTAAAAGCAGTCCTAGACTCTGTTATATTTCAAACAAAGCCTGTTCAACGAGCTTATGGCGCCGTGAACCTCTAATGGGGAGCACCCGTATAACGTAGGTGGTCAGAGTAGCGTTTTACCAAATCCGGCTTCGAAACACGAAGATCCATATATATTTTATTAGCCCAATAAATCACGCAGATTTCTACATACAATCAACATCTCACCCCGCCAGGAATCGAACCCACGGCCCACGAGCCCACGACGGTGACCGGGGAACGCTACCTCTATACTACGAGGATACTAAAAGTAGTCCTAGACTCTGTTATATTTCACACAAAGCCTGTTGAACGAGCTTATGGCGCCGTGAACCTCTAATGGGGACTACCCGTATCACGTAGGTGGTCAGAGTAACGTTTTACCAAATCCGGCTTCGAAACACGAGGATCCATTTATATTTTATTAGCGGAATAAATGACGCGGACTTCTACATTCAATCAACACCTCACTCCGCCAGGATTCAAACCCACGGCCCACAAGCCCATGACTGTGACCGGGGAACGTTACCTATGGACCACGGGGATACTAAAAGCAGTCCTGGACTCTGTTATATTTCACACAAAGCCTGTTCAACGAGCTTATGGCGCCGTGAACCTCTAATCGGGACTACCCGTATCAAGTAGGTGGTCAGAGTAACGTTTTACCAAATCCGGCTTCGAAACACGAGGATCGATATATATTTCATTAGCCCAATAAAGCACGCAGACATCTACATACAATCAACACCTCACCCCGCCAGGATTCGAACCCATGGCCCTCGAGCCCATGACTGTGACCGGGGAACGCTACCTCTGGACCACCAGGATACTAAAAGCAGTCCTAGACTCTGCTATATTTCACACAAAGCCTGTTCAACAAGCTTATGGCGCCGTGTACCTCTAATGGGGACTACCCGTATCACATAAGTGGTCAGAGTAACCTTTTACCAAATCCGGCTTCGAAACACGAGGATCCATATATATTTCATTAGCCCAATAAAGCACACGGACTTGTACATACAATGAGCACCTCACCCCGCCAGGATTCGAACCCACTGCCCACGAGCCCATGACTGTGACCGGGGAACGCTACGTCTTTAACCACCAGGATACTAAAAGCAGTCCTAGACTCTGTTATATTTTACACAAAGCCTGTTCAACGAGCTTATGGCGCCGTGAACCTCTAATGGGGAGCACCCGTATCACGTAGGTGGTCAGAGTAACGTTTTACCAAATCCGGCTTCGAAACACGAGGATCCATTTATATTTTATTAGCGGAATAAATGACGCGGACTTCTACATACAATCAACATCTCACTCCGCCAGGATTCGAACCCACGGCCCACGAGCCCATGACTGTGACCGGGGAACGTTCCCTATGGACCACGGGGATACTAAAAGCAGTCCTAGACTCTGTTATATTTCACACAAAGCCTGTTCAACGAGCTTATGGCGCTGTGAACCTGTAATGGGGACTACCCACATCACGTAGGTGGTCAGAGTAACGTTTTACCAAATCCGGCTTCGAAACACGAGGATCGATATATATTTCATTAGCCCAATAAAGCACGCAGACATCTACATACAATCAACACCTCATCCCGCCAGGATTCGAAACCACGGCCCTCAAGCCCACGACTGTGACCAGGGAATGCTACCTCTGGACCACCAGGACACTAAAAGCAGTCCTAGACTCTGTTATATTTCACACAAAACCTGTTCAACGAGATTATGGCGCCGTGAACCTGTAATGGGGACTACCCACATCACGTAGGTGGTCAGAGTAACGTTTTACCAAATCCGGCTTCGAAACACTAGGGTCCATATATATTTCATTACCCCAATAAAGCACGCGGACTTTTACATACAATGAACACCTCACCCCGCCAGGATTCGAAACCACGGCCCTCGAGCCCATGACTGTGACCGGGGAACGCTACCTCTGGACCACCAGGATACTAAAAGCAGTCCTAGACTCTGCTATATTTCACACAAAGACTGTTCAACAAGCTTATGGCGCCGTGTACCTCTAATGGGGACTACCCGTATCACATAGGTGGTCAGAGTAACCTTTTACCAAATCCGGCTTCGAAACACGAGGATCCATATATATTTCATTAGCCCAATAAAGCACACGGACTTGTACATACAATGAGCACCTCACCCCGCCAGGATTCGAACCCACTACCCACGAGCCCATGACTGTGACCGGGGAACGCTACGTCTTTAACCACCAGGATACTAAAAGCAGTCCTAGACTTTGTTATATTTTACACAAAGCCTGTTCAACGAGCTTATGGCGCCGTGAACCTCTAATGGGGAGCACCCGTATCACGTAGGTGGTCAGAGTAACGTTTTACCAAATCCGGCTTCGAAACACGAGGATCCATTTATATTTTATTAGCGGAATAAATGACGCGGACTTCTACATACAATCAACATCTCACTCCGCCAGGATTCGAACCCACGGCCCACGAGCCCATGACTGTGACCGGGGAACGTTACCTATGGACCACGGGGATATTAACAGCAGTCCTAGACTCTGTTATATTTCACACAAAGCCTGTTCAACGAGCTTATGGCGCCATGAACCTCTAATGGGGAGCACCCGTATCACGTAGGTGGTCAGAGTAGCGTTTTACCAAATCCGGCTTCGAAACACGAGGATCCATATATATTTCATTAGCCCAATAAATCACGCGGATTTCTACATACAATCAACATCTCGCCCCGCCAGGATTCGAACCCACGGCCCACGAGCCCACGACTGTGACCGGGGAACGCTACCTCTATACCAGCAGGATACTAAAAGCAGTCCTAGACTCTGTTATATTTCACAAGAAACCTGTTGATCGAGCTTCAGGTGCCGTGAACCTCTAGAGGGGACTACCCGTATCACGTAGGTGGTCAGAGTAGCGTTTTACCAAATCCGGCATCGAAACATGAGGATCCATATATATTTCATTAGCCCACTAAATCACGCGGACTTCTACATACAATCAACACCTCACCCCGCCAGGATTCGAACCCACGGCCCACGAGCCCACGACTGTGACCGGGGAATGCTACCTCTGGACCACGAGGATAATAAAAGTAGTCCTAGACTCTGTTATATTTCACACAAAACCTGTTCATCGAGCTTATGGCGCCGTGAACCTGTAATGGGGACTACCCGTATCACGTAGGTGGTCAGAGTAGCGTTTTACCAAATCCGGCATCGAAACACGAGGATCCATATATATTTCATTATCCCAATAAATCACGCGGACTTCTACATACATTCAACACCTCACCCCGCCAGGATTCGAACTCACGGCCCACGAGCCCATGACTGTGACCGCGGAACGCTACCTCTGAACCACCAGGATACTAAAATCAGGCCTAGAGTCTGTTATATTTCAAACAAAGCCTGTTCAACGAGCTTATGGCGCCGTGAACCTCTAATGGGGACTATCCGTATCACGTAAGTGGTCAGAGCAACGTTTTACCAAATCCGGCATCGAAACACGAGGATCCATATATATTTCATTATCCAAATAAATCACGCGGACTTCTACATACAATCAACACCTCACCCCGCCAGGATTCGAACCCACGGCCCACGAGCCCACGAATGTGACCGGGGAATGCTACCTCTGGACCACCAGGATACCAAAAGCAGTCCTAGACTCTGTTATATTTTACACAAAGCCTGTTCAACGAGCTTATGGCGCCGTGAACCTCTAATGGGGACTACCCGTATCACGTAGGTGGTCAGAGTAACGTTTTTCCAAATCCGGCTTCGAAACACGAGGATCGATATATATTTCATTAGCCAAATAAAACAAGCGGACTTCTACATGCAATTAACACCTCACCCCGCCAGGATTCCATCCCACGGCCCAGGAGCCCATGACTGTGACCGGGGAACATTACCTCTGGACCACCAGGATACAAAATGCAGTCCTAGACTCTGTTATATTTTACACAAAGCCTGTTCAACGAGCTTATGGCGCCGTGAACCTGTAATGGGGACTACCTGTATCACGTAAGTGGTCAGAGTAACGTTTTACCAAATCCGGCTTCGAAACACGAGGATCCATATGTAGTTCATTAGCCCAATAAAGCACGAAGACTTCTACATACAATCAACACCTCACCCCGACGGGATTTAAACCCACGGCCCACGAGCCCATGACTGTGACCGGGGAACGTTACCTATGGACCACGGGGATACTAAAAGCAGTCCTAGACTCTGTTATATTTTACACAAAGCCTGTTCAACAAGCTTATGGCGCCGTGAACCTCTTATGGGGACTACCCGTATCACGTAAGTGGTCAGAGTAACGTTTTACCAAATCCGGCTTCGAAACACGAGGATCCATATGTAGTTCATTAGCCCAATAAAGCACGCAGACTTCTACATACAATCAACACCTCACCCCGCCGGGATTTAAACCCACGGCCCACGAGCCCATGACTGTGACCGGGGAATGCTACCTCTGGACCACCAGGATACTAAAAGCAGTCCTAGAGTCTTTTATATTTCAAACAAAGCCTGTTCAACTAGATTATGGCGCCGTGAACCTCAAATGGGGACTACCCGTATCACGTAGGTGGTCAGAATAGCGTTTTACCAAATCCGGCATCGAAACACGAGGATCCATATATATTTCATTATCCAAATAAATCACGCGGACTTCTACATACAATCAACACCTCTCCCCGCCAGGATTCGAACCCACGGCCCACGAGCCCACGAATGTGACCGGGGAATGCTACCTCTGGACCACCAGGATACTAAAAGCAGTCCTAGACTCTGTTATATTTTACACAAAGCCTGTTCAACGAGCTTATGGCGCCGTGAACCTCTAATGGGGAGCACCCGTATCACGTAGGTGGTCAGAGTAACGTTTTACCAAATCCGGCTTCGAAACACGAGGATCCATTTATATTTTACTAGGAGAATAAATGACGCGGACTTCTACATACAATCAACACCTCACTCCGCCAGGATTCGAACCCACGGCCCACGAGCCCATGACTGTGACCGGGGAACGTTACCTATGGACCACAGGGATACTAAAAGCAGTCCTAGACTTTTATATTTCACACAAAGCCTGTTCAACGAGCTTATGGCGCCGTGAACCTCTAATCGGGACTACCCGTATCAAGTAGCTGGTCAGAGTAACGTTTTACCAAATCCGGCTTCGAAACACGAGGATCGATATATATTTCATTAGCCCAATAAAGCACGCAGACATCTACATACAATCAACACCTCATCCCGCCAGGATTCGAAACCACGGCCCTCGAGCCCACGACTGTGACCAGGGAATGCTACCTCTGGACCACCAGGACACTAAAAGCAGTCCTAGACTCTGTTATATTTCACACAAAACCTGTTCAACGAGATTTTGGCGCCGTGAACCTGTAATGGGGACTACCCATATCACGTAGGTGGTCAGAGTAATGTTTTACCAAATCCGGCTTCGAAACACGAGGGTCCATATATATTTCATTACCCCAATAAAGCACGCGGACTTGTACAAACAATGAACACCTCACCACGCCAGGATTCGAACCCACGGCCCTCGAGCCCATGACTGTGACCGGGTAACGTTACCTCTGGACCACCAGGATACAAAAAGCAGTCCTAGACTCTGTTATATTTCACACAAAGCCTGTTCAACGAGCTTATGGCGCCGTGAACCTCTAATGGGGAGCACCCGTATCACGTGGTGGTCAGAGTAGCGTTTTACCAAATCCGGCTTCGAAACACGAGGATCATATATGTTTCATTAGCCCAATAAATCACTGTCAACATCTCGCCCCGCCGGGTTTGAACCCACGGCCACGACCAGCAGCGACCGGGGCACTTCTCTGCCACCGGGATACTAAAAGCAGTCCTAGACTCTGTTATATTTCACAAAATCCTGTTCAACGAGCTTAGGCGCTGTGAACCTCTAAGGGGACTACCCGTATCACTAGGTGGGCAGAGTAACGTTTTACCAAATCCGTCTTCGAAACACGAGGATCCATATATATTTCATTAGCCCACTAAATCAAGCGGACTTCTACATACAATCAACACCTCACCCCACCAGTATTCGAACCCACGGCCCACGAGCCCACGACTGTGACCGGGGAATGCTACCTCTGGACCACCAGGATACTAAAAGCAGTCCTAGACTCTGTTATATTTCACTCAAAGCCTGTTCATCGGCTTATGGCGCTGTGAACCTCTAATGAGGGACTACCACGTATCGCGTGAGTGGTGAGTGGCGTTACCAAATCCGGCATGAAAACCACGGATCCATATATGGCTGTTTATCCAATAAATCCGCAGCGGACTTTCTACGCTGTACTTCACCCCGCCAGGATTCGAACTCACGGCCCACGAGCCCATGACTGTGACCGCGGAACGCTACCTCTGAACCACCAGGATACTAAAAGCAGTCCTTGAGTCTGTTATATTTCAAACAAAGCCTGTTCAACGAGTTTATGGCGCCGTGAACCTCTAATGGGGACTATCCGTATCACGTAAGTGGTTAGAGTAACGTTTTACCAAATCCGGCATCGAAACACGAGGATCCATATTATTTCATTATCCAAATAAATCACGCGGACTTCTACATACAATCAACACCTCACCCCGCCAGGATTCGAAACCCACGGCCCACGATCCACGAATGTGACCGGGGAATGCTACCTCTGGACCACCAGGATACTAAAAGCAGTCCTAGACTCTGTTATATTTCACACAAAGCCTGTTCAACGAGCTTATGGCGCCGTGAACCTCTAATGGGGACTACCCGTATCACGTAGGTGGTCAGAGTAACGTTTTACCAAATCCGGCTTCGAAACACGAGGATCCATATATATTTCATTAGCCCAATAAAGCACGCGGACTTCTACATGCAATTAACACCTCACCCCGCCAGGATTCCATCCCACGGCCCACGAGCCCATGACTGTGACCGGGGAATTACCTCTGGACCACCAGGATACTAAAAGCAGTCCTAGACTCTGTTATATTTCACAACAAAGCCTGTTCAACTAGCTTATGGCGCCGTGAACCTCTAATGGGGACTACCCGTATCACGTAAGTGGTCAGAGTAACGTTTTACCAAATCCGGCTTCGAAACACGAGGATCCATATGTAGTTCATTAGCCCAATAAAGCACGCAGACTTCTACATACAATCAACACCTCACCCCGCCGGGATTTAAACCCACGGCCCACGAGCCCATGACTGTGACCGGGGAATGCTACCTCTGGACCACCAGGATACTAAAAGCAGTCCTAGACTCTGTTATATTTCACACAAAACCTGTTCATCGAGCTTATGGCGCCGTGAACCTGTAATGGGGACTACCCGTATCACGTAGGTGGTCAGAGTAACGTTTTACCAAATCCGGCTTCGAAACACGAGGATCCATTTATATTTTATTAGGGGAATAAATGACGCGGACTTCTACATACAATCAACACCTCACTCCGCCAGGATTCGAACCCACGGCCCACGAGCCCATGACTGTGACCGGGGAACGTTACCTATGGACCACGGGGATACTAAAAGCAGTCCTAGACTCTGTTATATTTCACACAAAGCCTGTTCAACGAGCTTATGGCGCCGTGAACCTCTAAAGGGACTACCTGTATCAAGTAGGTGGTCAGAGTAACGTTTTACCAAATCCGGCTTCGAAACACGAGGATCTATATATTTCATTATCCCAATAAAGTCTACATACAATCAACACCTCATCCCGCCAGGATTCGAAACCACGGCCTCGAGCCCAGACTGTGACCGGGAATGCTACCTCTGGACCACCAGGATACTAAAAGCAGTCCTAGAGTCTGTATATTTCAAACAAAGCCTGTTCAACTAGATTATGGCGCCGTGAACCTCTAATGGGGACTACCCGTATCACGTAGGTGGTCAGAGTAGCGTTTTACCAAATCCGGCATCGAAACACGAGGATCCATATATATTTCATTATCCAAATAAATCACGCGGACTTCTACATACAATCAACACCTCACCCCGCCAGGATTCGAACCCACGGCCCACGAGCCCACGAATGTGACCGGGGAATGCTACCTTTGGACCACCAGGATACTAAAAGCAGTCCTAGACTCTGTTATATTTTACACAAAGCCTGTTCAACGAGCTTATGGCGCCGTGAACCTCTAATGGGGACTACCCGTATCACGTAGGTGGTCAGAGTAACGTTTTACCAAATCCGGCTTCGAAACACGAGGATCCATATATATTTCATTAGCCCAATAAAGCACGCGACTTCTACATACAATCAACACCTCACCCCGCCAGGATTCGAACCCACGGCCCACGAGCCCATGACTGTGACCGGGGAACGCTACCTCTGGACCACCAGGATACTAAAAGCAGTCCTAGACTCTGTTATATTTCACACAAATCCTGTTCAACGAGCTTATGGCGCCGTGAACCTCTAATGGGGACTACCCGTATCACGTAGGTGGTCAGAGTAACGTTTTACCAAATCCGTCTTCGAAACACGAGGATCCATTATATTTCATTAGCCCAATAAAACAAGCGGACTTCTACATACAATCAACACCTCACCCCGCCAGGATTCGAACCACGGCCCACGAGCCCATGACTGTGACCGGGGAACGCTACCTCTGGACCACGGGATACTAAAAGCAGTCCTAGACTCTGTTATATTTCACACAAAGCCTGTTCAACGAGCTTATGGCGCCGTGAACCTCTAATGGGGACTACCCGTATCACGTAGGTGGTCAGAGTAACGTTTTACCAAATCCGGCTTGAAACACGAGGATCCATATATATTTCATTAGCCCAATAAAGCACGCAGACTTCTACATACATTCAACACCTCACCCCGCCAGGATTCGAACCCACGGCCCACGAGCCCATGACTGTGACCGGGGAACGCTACCTCTGGACCACCAGGATACTAAAAGCAGTCCTAGACTCTGTTATATTTCAAACAAAGCCTGTTCAACGAGTTTATGGCGCCGTGAACCTCTAATGGGGACGACCCGTATCACGTAGGTGGTCAGAGTAACGTTTTACCAAATCCGGCTTCGAAACACGAGGATCCATATATATTTCATTAGCCCAATAAATCACGCGGACTTCTACATACAATCAACACCTCACCCCGCCAGGATTCGAACCCACGGCCCACGAGCCCACGACTGTGACCGGGGAACGCTACCTCTGGACCACCAGGATACTAAAAGCAGTCCTAGACTCTGTTATATTTCACACAAAACCTGTTCAACGAGCTTATGGCGCCGTGAACCTCTAATGGGGACTACCCGTATCACGTAGGTGGTCAGAGTAACGTTTTACCAAATCCGGCTTCGAAACACGAGGATCCATATATATTTCATTAGCCCAATAAATGACGCGGACTTCTACATACAATCAACACCTCACCCCGCCAGGATTCGAACCCACGGCCCACGAGC
Source organism: Homarus americanus (assembly GCF_018991925.1). Classification (NCBI taxonomy): domain Eukaryota; kingdom Metazoa; phylum Arthropoda; class Malacostraca; order Decapoda; family Nephropidae; genus Homarus; species Homarus americanus. The sequence goes on from NW_024749056.1 coordinate 59,776, forward strand.
CCATGACTGTGACCGGGGAACGTACCTCTGGACCACGGGATACTAAAAGCAGTCCTAGACTCTTTATATTTCACACAAAACCTGTTCATCGAGCTTATGGCGCCGTGAACCTGTAATGGGGACTACCCGTATCACGTAGGTGGTCAGAGTAACGTTTTACCAAATCCGGCTTCGAAACACGAGGATCCATATATATTTCATTAGCCCAATAAATCACGCGGACTTCTACATACATTCAACACTTCACCCCGCCAGGATTCGAACTCACGGCCCACGAGCCCATGACTGTGACCGCGGGCTACCTCTGAATACCAGGATACTAAAAGCAGTCCTAGACTCTGTTATATTTCACACAAAGCCTGTTCAACGAGTTTATGGCGCCGTGAACCTCTAATGGGGACTATCGTATCCGTAAGTGGTCAGAGCAACGTTTTACCAAATCCGGCCGAAACACGAGGATCATATGTTTCATTATCAAATAAATCACGCGGACTTCTACATACAATCAACGCCCCCCCGCCAGGATCCGAACCCACGGCCCACAGCCACGAATGTGACCGGGGAACGTTACCTCTGGACCACCAGGATAAAAAGCAGTCCAAGACTCTGTTATATTTTACACAAAGCCTGTTCAACGAGCTTATGGCGCCGTGAACCTCCAATGGGGACTACCCGTATCACGTAGGTGGTCAGAGTAGCGTTTTACCAAATCCGGCTTCGAAACACGAGGATCCATATATTTCATTAGCCCAATAAAGCACGCAGACATCTACATACAATCAACACCTCACCCCGCCGGGATTTAAACCACGGCCCACGAGCCCATGACTGTGACCGGGGAATGCTACCTCTGGACCACCAGGATACTAAAAGCAGTCCTAGAGTCTTTTATATTTCAAACAAAGCCTGTTCAACTAGATTATGGCGCCGTGAACCTCAAATGGGGACTACCCGTATCACGTAGGTGGTCAGAGTAGCGTTTTACCAAATCCGGCATCGAAACACGAGGATCCATATATATTTCATTATCCAAATAAATCACGCGGACTTCTACATACAATCAACACCTCTCCCCGCCAGGATTCGAACCCACGGCCCACGAGCCCACGAATGTGACCGGGGAATGCTACCTCTGGACCACCAGGATACTAAAAGCAGTCCTAGACTCTGTTATATTTTACACAAAGCCTGTTCAACGAGCTTATGGCGCCGTGAACCTCTAATGGGGAGCACCCGTATCACGTAGGTGGTCAGAGTAACGTTTTACCAAATCCGGCTTCGAAACACGAGGATCCATTTATATTTTACTAGGAGAATAAATGACGCGGACTTCTACATACAATCAACACCTCACTCCGCCAGGATTCGAACCCACGGCCCACGAGCCCATGACTGTGACCGGGGAACGTTACCTATGGACCACGGGGATACTAAAAGCAGTCCTAGACTTTTATATTTCACACAAAGCCTGTTCAACGAGCTTATGGCGCCGTGAACCTCTAATCGGGACTACCCGTATCAAGTAGGTGGTCAGAGTAACGTTTTACCAAATCCGGCTTCGAAACACGAGGATCGATATATATTTCATTAGCCCAATAAAGCACGCAGACATCTACATACAATCAACACCTCATCCCGCCAGGATTCGAAACCACGGCCCTCGAGCCCACGACTGTGACCAGGGAATGCTACCTCTGGACCACCAGGACACTAAAAGCAGTCCTAGACTCTGTTATATTTCACACAAAACCTGTTCAACGAGATTTTGGCGCCGTGAACCTGTAATGGGGACTACCCATATCACGTAGGTGGTCAGAGTAATGTTTTACCAAATCCGGCTTCGAAACACGAGGGTCCATATATATTTCATTACCCCAATAAAGCACGCGGACTTGTACAAACAATGAACACCTCACCACGCCAGGATTCGAACCCACGGCCCTCGAGCCCATGACTGTGACCGGGTAACGTTACCTCTGGACCACCAGGATACAAAAAGCAGTCCTAGACTCTGTTATATTTCACACAAAGCCTGTTCAACGAGCTTATGGCGCCGTGAACCTCTAATGGGGAGCACCCGTATCACGTAGGTGGTCAGAGTAGCGTTTTACCAAATCCGGCTTCGAAACACGAGGATCCATATATATTTCATTAGCCCAATAAATCACGCGGATTTCTACATACAATCAATATCTCGCCCCGCCAGGTTTCGAACCCACGGCCCACGAGCCCACGACTGTGACCGGGGAACGCTACCTCTATACCACCAGGATACTAAAAGCAGTCCTAGACTCTGTTATATTTCACACAAAACCTGTTGATCGAGCTTCAGGTGCCGTGAACCTCTAGAGGGGACTACCCGTATCACGTAGGTGGTCAGAGTAGCGTTTTACCAAATCCGGCATCGAAACATGAGGATCCATATATATTTCATTAGCCCACTAAATGACGCGGACTTCTACATACTATCAACACCTCACCCCGCCAGGATTCGAACCCACGGCCCACGAGCCCACGACTGTGACCGGGGAATGCTACCTCTGGACCACCAGGATACTAAAAGCAGTCCTAGACTCTGTTATATTTCACACAAAACCTGTTCATCGAGATTATGGCGCTGTGAACCTGTAATGGGGACTACCCGTATCACGTAGGTGGTCAGAGTAGCGTTTTACCAAATCCGGCATCGAAACACGAGGATCCATATATATTTCATTATCCCAATAAATCACGCGGACTTCTACATACATTCAACACTTCACCCCGCCAGGATTCGAACTCACGGCCCACGAGCCCATGACTGTGACCGCGGAACGCTACCTCTGAACCACCAGGATACTAAAAGCAGTCCTTGAGTCTGTTATATTTCAAACAAAGCCTGTTCAACGAGTTTATGGCGCCGTGAACCTCTAATGGGGACTATCCGTATCACGTAAGTGGTCAGAGTAACGTTTTACCAAATCCGGCATCGAAACACGAGGATCCATATATATTTCATTATCCAAATAAATCACGCGGACTTCTACATACAATCAACACCTCACCCCGCCAGGATTCGAACCCACGGCCCACGAGCCCACGAATGTGACCGGGGAATGCTACCTCTGGACCACCAGGATACCAAAAGCAGTCCTAGACTCTGTTATATTTTACACAAAGCCTGTTCAACGAGCTTATGGCGCCGTGAACCTCTAATGGGGACTACCCGTATCACGTAGGTGGTCAGAGTAACGTTTTACCAAATCCGGCTTCGAAACACGAGGATCGATATATATTTCATTAGCCCAATAAAACAAGCGGACTTCTACATGCAATTAACACCTCACCCCGCCAGGATTCCATCCCACGGCCCAGGAGCCCATGACTGTGACCGGGGAACATTACCTCTGGACCACCAGGATACAAAATGCAGTCCTAGACTCTGTTATATTTTACACAAAGCCTGTTCAACGAGCTTATGGCGCCGTGAACCTCTAATGGGGACTACCCGTATCACGTAGTGTGGTCAGAGTAACGTTTTACCAAATCCGGCTTCGAAACACGAGGATCCATATGTAGTTCATTAGCCCAATAAAGCACGCAGACTTCTACATACAATCAACACCTCACCCCGCCGGGATTTAAACCCACGGCCCACGAGCCCATGACTGTGACCGGGGAATGCTACCTCTGGACCACCAGGATACTAAAAGCAGTCCTAGACTCTGTTATATTTCACACAAAACCTGTTCATCGAGCTTATGGCGCCGTGAACCTGTAATGGGGACTACCCGTATCACGTAGGTGGTCAGAGTAACGTTTTACCAAATCCGGCTTCAAAACACGAGGATCCATTTATATTTTATTAGGGGAATAAATGACGCGGACTTCTACATACAATCAACACCTCACTCCGCCAGGATTCGAACCCACGGCCCACGAGCCCATGACTGTGACCGGGGAACGTTACCTATGGACCACGGGGATACTAAAAGCAGTCCTGGACTCTGTTATATTTCACACAAACCTGTTCAACGAGCTTATGGCGCCGTGAACCTCTAATCGGGACTACCCGTATCAAGTAGGTGGTCAGAGTAACGTTTCACCAAATCCGGCTTCGAAACACGAGGATCGATATATATTTCATTAGCCCAATAAAGCACGCAGACATCTACATACAATCAACACCTCATCCCGCCAGGATTCGAAACCACGGCCCTCGAGCCCACGACTGTGACCAGGGAATGCTACCTCTGGACCACCAGGACACTAAAAGCAGTCCTATACTCTGTTATATTTTACACAAAGCCTGTTCAACGAGCTTATGGCGCCGTGAACCTGTAATGGGGACTACCCATATCACGTAGGTGGTCAGAGTAATGTTTTACCAAATCCGGCTTCGAAACACGAGGGTCCATATATATTTCATTACCCCAATAAAGCACGCGGACTTGTACAAACAATGAACACCTCACCCCGCCAGGATTCGAACCCACGGCCCTCGAGCCCATGACTGTGACCGGGGAACGTTACCTCTGGACCACCAGGATACTAAAAGCAGTCCTAGACTCTGTTATATTTCACACAAAGCCTGTTCAACGAGCTTATGGCGCCGTGAACCTCTAATGGGGAGCACCTGTATCACGTAGGTGGTCAGAGTAGCGTTTTACCAAATCCGGCATCGAAACATGAGGATCCATATATATTTCATTAGCCCACTAAATCACGCGGACTTCTACATACATTCAACACCTCACCCTGCCAGGATTCGAACTCACGGCCCACGAGCCCACGACTGTGACCGGGGAACGCTACCTCTATACCACCAGGATACTAAAAGCAGTCCTAGACTCTGTTATATTTCACACAAAACCTGTTGATCGAGCTTCAGTTGCCGTGAACCTCTAGAGGGGACTACCCGTATCACGTAGGTGGTCAGAGTAGCGTTTTACCAAATCCGGCATCGAAACACGAGGATCCATATATATTTCATTAGCCCACTAAATCACGCGGATTTCTACATACAATCAACACCTCACCCCGCCAGGATTCGAACCCACGGCCCACGAGCCCACGACTGGGACCGGGGAACGCTACCTCTGAACCACCAGGATACTAAAAGCAGTCCTAGACTCTGTTATATTTCACACAAAACCTGTTCATCGAGCTTATGGCGCCGTGAACCTGTAATGGGGACTACCCCTATCACGTAGGTGGTCAGAGTAGCGTTTTACCAAATCCGGCATCGAAACACGAGGATCCATATATATTTCATTATCCCAATAAATCACGCGGACTTCTACATACATTCAACACCTCACCCCGCCAGGATTCGAACTCACGGCCCACGAGCCCATGACTGTGACCGCGGAACGCTACCTCTGAACCACCAGGATTCTAAAAGCAGTCCTAGAGTCTGTTATATTTCAAACAAAGCCTGTTCAACGAGCTTATGGCGCCGTGAACCTCTAATGGGGACTATCCGTATTACGTAAGTGGTCAGAGTAACGTTTTACCAAATCCGGCATCGAAACACGAGGATCCATATATATTTCATTATCCAAATAAATCACGTGGACTTCTACATACAATCAACACCTCACCCCGCCAGGATTCGAACCCACGGTCCACGAGCTCACGAATGTGACCGGGGAATGCTACCTCTGGACCACCAGGACACTAAAAGCAGTCCTAGACTCTGTTATATTTTACACAAAGCCTGTTCAACGAGCTTATGGCGCCGTGAACCTCTAATGGGGACTACCCGTATCACGTAGGTGGTCAGAGTAACGTTTTACCAAATCCGGCTTCGAAACACGAGGATCGATATATATTTCATTAGCCCAATAAAACAAGCGGACTTCTACATGCAATTAACACCTCACCCCGCCATGATTCCATCCCACGGCCCAGGAGCCCATGACTGTGACCGGGGAACATTACCTCTGGACCACCAGGATACAAAATGCAGTCCTAGACTCTGTTATATTTTACACAAAGCCTGTTCAACGAGCTTATGGCGCCGTGAACCTCTAATGGGGACTACCCGTATCACGTAAGTGGTCAGAGTAACGTTTTACCAAATCCGGCTTCGAAACACGAGGATCCATATGTAGTTCATTAGCCCAATAAAGCACGCAGACTTCTACATACAATCAACACCTCACCCCGCCGGGATTTAAACCCACGGCCCTCGAACCCATGACTGTGACCGGGGAATGCTACCTCTGGACCACCAGGATACTAAAAGCAGTCCTAGACTCTGTTATATTTCACACAAAACCTGTTCATCGAGCTTATGGCGCCGTGAACCTGTAATGGGGACTACCCGTATCACGTAGGTGGTGAGAGTAACGTTTTACCAAATCCGGCTTCGAAACACAAGGATCCATATGTAGTTCATTAGCCCAATAAAGCACGCAGACTTCTACATACAATCAACACCTCACCCCGCCGGGATTTAAACCCACGGCCCACGAGCCCATGACTGTGACCAGGGAATGCTACCTCTGGACCACCAGGATACTAAAAGCAGTCCTAGAGTCTGTTATATTTCAAACAAAGCCTGTTCAACTAGCTTATGGCGCCGTGAGCCTCTAATGGGGACTACCCGTATCACGTAGGTGGTCAGAGTAGCGTTTTACCAAATCCGGCATCGAAACACGAGGATCCATATATATTTCATTATCCAAATAAATCACGCGGACTTCTACATACAATCAACACCTCACCCCGCCAGGATTCGAACCCACGGCCCACGAGCCCACGAATGTGACCGGGGAATGCTACCTTTGGACCACCAGGATACTAAAAGCAGTCCTAGACTCTGTTATATTTTACACAAAGCCTGTTCAACGAGCTTATGGCGCCGTGAACCTCTAATGGGGACTACCCGTATCACGTAAGTGGTCAGAGTAACGTTTTACCAAATCCGGCTTCGAAACACGAGGATCCATATATAGTTTATTAGCCCAATAAAGCACTCAGACTTCTACATACAATCAACACCTCACCCCGCAGGGATTTAAACCCACGGCCCACGAGCCCATGACTGTCACCAAGGAACGCTACTTCTGGACCACCAGGATACTAAAAGCAGTCCTAGACTCTGGTATATTTCACACAAAGCCTGTTCAACGAGCTTATGGCGCCGTGAACCTCTAAAGGGACTACCCGTATCACGTAGGTGGTCAGAGTAACGTTTTACCAAATCCGACTTCGAAACACGAGGATCCAAATATATTTCATTAGCCCAATAAAACAAGCGGACTTCTACATACAATTAACACCTCACCCCGCCAGGATTCGAATCCACGGCCTACTAGCCCATGACTGTGACCGGGGAACGCTACCTCTGGAACCAACAGGATACTAAAAGCAGTCCTAGACTCTGTTATATTTCACACAAAGCCTGTTCAAGGAGATTATGGTGCCGTGAACCTCTAATGGGGACTACCCGTATCACGTAGGTGGTCAGAGTAGCGTTTTACCAAATCCGGCATGGAAACATGAGGATCCATATATATTTCATTAGCCCACTAAATCACGCGGACTTCTACATACATTCAACACCTCACCCCGCCAGGATTCGAACCCACGGCCCACGAGCCCACGACCCCACGACTGTGATGCGGGGAACGCTACCACTGGACCACAAGGATACTAAAAGCAGTCCAAGACTCTGTTAAATTCCACACGAAGCCTGTTCAACGAGTTTATGGCGCCGTGAACCTCTAATGGGGACGACCCGTATCACATTGGTGGTCAGAGTAACCTTTTACCAAATCCGGCTTCGAAACACGAGGGTCCATATATATTTCATTAGCCCAATAAAGCACACGGACTTCTACATACAATGAACACCTCACCCTGCCAGGATTCGAACCCACGGCCCATGAGCCCATGACTGTGACCGGGGAACGCTACCTCTGGAACTACGAGGATACTAAAAGTAGTCCTAGACTCTGTTATATTTCACACAAATCCTGTTCAACGAGCTTATGGCGCCGTGAACCTCTAATGGGAACTACCCGTATCACGTAGGTGGGCAGAGTAACGTTTTACCATATCTGTCTTCGAAACACGAGGATCCATATATATTTCATTAGCCCAATAAAGCACGCGGACTTCTACATACAATGAACACCTCACCCCGCCAGGATTCGAACCCACAGCCCACGAGCCCATGACTGTGTCCGGGGAACGTTACCTCTGGACCACCAGGATACTAAAAGCAGTCCTAGACTCTGTTACATATCAAACAAAGCCTGTTCAACGAGCTTATGGCGCCGTGAACCTCTAATGGGGACTACCCGTATCAAGTAGGTGGTCAGAGTAACGTTTTACCAAATCCGGCTTCGAAACACGAGGATCCATATATATTTCATTAGCCCAATAAAGCACTCGGACTTCTACATACAATGAACACCTCACCCCGCCAGGATTCGAACCCACGGCCCATGAGCCCACGACTGTGACCGCGGAACGCTACCTCTGAACCACCAGGATACTAAAAGAAGTCCTAGAGTCTGTTTTATTTCAAACAAAGCCTGTTCAACGAGATTATGGTGCCGTGAACCTCTAATGGGGACTACCCGTATCACGTAGGTGGTCAGAGTAGCGTTTTACCAATTCCCGCATCGAAACACGAGGATCCATATATATTTCATTAGCCCACTAAATCACGCGGATTTCTACATACAATCAACACCTCACCCCGCCAGGATTCGAACCCACGGCCCACGAGCCCACGACTGTGACCGGGGAATGCTACCTCTGGACCACCAGGATACTAAAAGCAATCCGAGACTCTGTTATATTTAACACAAAACTTGTTCAACGAGCTTATGGCGCCGTGAACCTGTAATGGGGACTTGCCATATCACGTAGGTGGTGAGAGTAACGTTTTACTAAATCCGGCTTCGAAACATGAGGATCCATATATATTTCATTAGCCCAATAAAGCATGCGGACTTGTACATACAATGAACACCTCACCCTGTCAGGATTCGAACCCACGGCCCACGAGCCCATGATTGTGACCGGGGAACGCTACCTCTGGACAACCAGGATACTAAAAGCAGTCCTAGAATCTGTTATATTTCACACAAAGCCTGTTCAACGAGCTTATGGCGCCGTGAACCTCTAATGGGGACTCCCATATCACGTAGGTGGTCAGAGTAACGTTTTACCAAATCCGTCTTCAATACACGAGGATCCATATATATTTCATTAGCCCAATAAAGCACACGGCCTTCTACATACAATCAACACCTCACCCCGCCAGGATTCGAACCCACGGCCCACCAGCCCACGACTGTGACCGGGGAACGCTACCTCTGGACCACCAGGATACTAAAAGCAGTCCTAGACTCTGTTATATTTCACACAAAACCTGTTCAACTAGCTTATGGCGCCGTGAACCTCTAATGGGGACTACCCGTATCACGTAGGTGGTCAAAGTAACGTTTTACCAAATCCGGCTTCGAAACACGAGGATCCATTTATATTTTATTAGCGGAATAAATGACGCGGACTTCTACATTCAATCAACACCTCACTCTGCCAGGATTCGAACCCACGGCCCACGAGCCCATGACTGTGACCGGGGAACGTTACCTATGGACCACGGGGATACTAAAAGCAGTCCTAGACTCTATTATATTTCACACAAAGCCTGTTCAACGAGCTTATGACGCCGTGAACCTCTAATCGGGACTACCCGTATCAAGTAGGTGGTCAGAGTAACGTTTTACCAAATCCGGCTTCAATACACGAGGATCCATATATATTTCATTAGCCCAATAAAGCACACGGTCTTCTACATACAATCAACACCTCACCCCGCCAGGATTCGAACCCACGGCCCTCGAGCCCATGACTGTGACCGGGGAACGTTACCTCTGGACCACCAGGATACTAAAAGCAGTCCTAGACTCTGTTATATTTCACACAAAGCCTGTTCAACGAGCTTATGGCGACGTGAACCTCTAATGGGGACTACCCGTATCACATAGGTGGTCAGAGTAACCTTTTACCAAATCCGGCTTCAAAACACGAGGATCCATTTATATTTTATTAGGGGAATAAATGACGCGGACTTCTACATACAATCAACACCTCACCCCGCCAGGATTCGAACCCACGGCCCTCGAGCCCATGACTGTGACCGGGGAACGTTACCTCTGGACCACCAGGATACTAAAAGCAGTCCTAGACTCTGTTATATTTCACACAAAGCCTGTTCAACGAGCTTATGGCGACGTGAACCTCTAATGGGGACTACCCGTATCACATAGGTGGTCAGAGTAACCTTTTACCAAATCCGGCTTCGAAACACGAGGATCGATATATATTTCATTAGTCCAATAAAACAAGCGGACTTCTACATACAATGAACATCTCACCCCGCCAGGATGCGAACCCACTGCCCACGAGCCCATGACTGTGACCGGGGAACGTTACCTCTGGACTACCAGGATACTAAAAGCAGTTCTAGACTCTGTTATATTTCAAACAAAGCCTGTTCAACGAGCTTATGGCGCCGTGAACCTCTAATGGGGAGCACCGGTATCACGTAGGTGGTCAGAGTAGCGTTTTACCAAATCCGGCTTCGGAACACGAAGATCCATATATATTTCATTAGCCCAATAAATCACGCGGATTTCTACATACAATCAACATCTCACCCCGCCAGGAATCGAACCCACGGCCCACGAGCCCACGACTGTGACCGGGGAACGCTACTTCTATACCACCAGGATACTAAAAGTAGTCCTAGACTCTGTTATATTTCACACAAAACCTGTTCAACTAGCTTATGGCGCCGTGAACCTCTAATGGGGACTACCCGTACCACGTAGGTGGTCAGAGTAACGTTTTACCAAATCCGGCTTCGAAACACGAGGATCGATATATATTTCATTAGCCCAATAAAGCACGCAGACATCTACATAAAATCAACACCTCACCCCGCCAGGATTCGAACCCACGGCCCACGAGCCCACGACTGTGACCGGGAAATGCTACCTCTGGACCACCAGGACACTAAAAGCAGTCCTAGACTCTGTTATATTTCACACAAAACCTGTTCAACGAGATTATGGCGCCGTAAACCTCTAATGGGGACTACCCATATCACGTAGGTGGTCAGAGTAACGTTTTACCAAATCCGGCTTCGAAATACGAGGGTCCATATATATTTCATTACCCCAATAAAGCACGCGGACTTGTACATACAATGAACACCTCACCCCGCCAGGATTCGAACCCACGGCCCTCGAGCCCATGACTGTGACCGGGGAACGTTACCTCTGGACCACCAGGATACTAAAAGCAGTCCTAGACTCTGTTATATTTCACACAAAGCCTGTTCAACGAGCTTATGGCGCCGTGAACCTCTAATGGGGACTACTCGTATCACGTAGGTGGTCAGAGTAACGTTTTACCAAATCCCGCTTCGAAACACGAGGATCGATATATATTTCTTTAGCCCAATAAAACAAGTGGACTTCTACATGCAATTAACACCTCACCCTGCCAGGATTCCATCCCACGGCCCAGGAGCCCATGACTGTGACCGGGGAACATTACCTCTGGACCACCAGGATACAAAATGCAGTCCTAGACTCTGTTATATTTTACACTAAGCCTGTTCAACGAGCTTATGGCGCCATGACCCTCTAATGGGGACTACCCGTATCACGTAAGTGGTCAGAGTAACGTTTTACCAAATCCGGCTTCGAAACACGAGGATCCATATGTAGTTCATTAGCCCAATAAAGCACGCAGACTTCTACATACAATCAACACCTCACCCCGCCGGGATTTAAACCCACGGCCCACGAGCCCATGACTGTGACCGGGGAATGCTACCTCTGGAACACCAGGATACTAAAAGCAGTCCTAGACTCTGTTATATTTCACACAAAACCTGTTCATCGAGCTTATGGCGCCGTGAAACTGTAATGGGGACTACCCGTATCACGTAGGTGGTAAGAGTAACGTTTTACCAAATCCGGCTTCGAAACACGAGGATCCATATGTAGTTAATTAGCCCAATAAAGCACGCAGACTTCTACATACAATCAACACCTCACCCCGCCGGGATTTAAACCCACGGCCCACGAGCCCATGACTGTGACCGGGGAATGCTACCTCTGGACCACCAGGATACTAAAAGCAGTGCTAGAGTCTGTTATATTTCAAACAAAGCCTGTTCAACTAGCTTATGGCGCCGTGAACCTCTAATGGGGACTACCCGTATCACGTAGGTGGTCAGAGTAGCGTTTTACCAAATCCGGCATCGAAACACGAGGATCCATATATATTTCATTATCCAAATAAATTACGCGGGCTTTTACATACAATCAACACCTCACCCCGCCAGGATTCGAACCCACGGCCCACGAGCCCACGAATGTGACCGGGGAATGCTACCTCTGGACCACCAGGATACTAAAAGCAGTCCTAGACTCTGTTATAGTTTACACAAAGCCTGTTCAACGAGCTTATGGCGCCGTGAACCTCTAATGGGGACTACCCGTATCACGTAAGTGGTCAGAGTAACGTTTTACCAAATCCGGCTTCGAAACACGAGGATCCATATATAGCTTATTAGCCCAATAAAGCACTCAGACTTCTACATACAATCAACACCTCACCCCGCAGGGATTTAAACCCACGGCCCACGTGCCCATGACTGTCACCAAGGAACGCTACTTCTGGACCACCAGGATACTAAAAGCAGTCCTAGACTCTGGTATATTTCACACAAGGCCTGTTCAACGAGCTTATGGCGCCGTGAACCTCTAAAGGGACTACCCGTATCACGTAGGTGGTCAGAGTAACGTTTTACCAAATCCGACTTCGAAACACGAGGATCCAAATATATTTCATTAGCCCAATAAAACAAGCGGACTTCTACATACAATTAACACCTCACCCCGCCAGGATTCGAATCCACGGCCTACTAGCCCATGACTGTGACCGGGGAACGCTACCTCTGGAACCAACAGGATACTAAAAGCAGTCCTAGACTCTGTTATATTTCACACAAAGCCTGTTCAACGAGCTTATGGCGCCGTGAACCTCTAATGGGGAGCACCCGTATCACGTAGGTGGTCAGAGTAGCGTTTTACCAAATCCGGCTTCGAAACACGAAGATCCATATATATTTCATTAGCCCAATAAATCACGCGGATTTCTACATACAATCAACATCTCACCCAGCCAGGAATCGAACCCACTGCCTGTTAGGTATTCTGGGTAATAAGTTCTATATACAGGAGAGAACACAAACACCTGTATAGTTTTGTAGGTTCGGTTTACTGGATAAGAGTATGTACACAGAGGTGGATAGCACTGCTCCCTAGCTAAGGTCCTGGTCAACTACCATAGACGACGTATGGCAAGTGATACATTAGCAGCTTCCATACGTCGCCAGGCACATTAATTAAGCGTGTGGGATATGGTATTAACATTGCCACACGCTGCTAGCTAGGCTGAATAAATATAAATGGAGCACATACATAATATACATACATAATACATAATCCAGCATACATGATATACATACACCTCCCTCCCCCCTATACGCTCATAGCAAAGTCTTGAGCGGACCTTTTCTTCTGGATCCGTTCTGAGCGTCGAGGGACTTCATCACTGGGAAGGGTGTGGGACTCAACACTGGTGGCGGGGCCAGCAGAAGGCATTGTTACGGGGCGGAGAAAACGGCGGTTCCTCCACCACACACGACCACTGGGTAACCGCACCTGGTAGTCCCGTGACCTGCCGAGACCCATGACTACGCCTACTTTGTCCCAACGTAGGGAGGTCGGGTCCTGAACACGGACTTGGGTACCGACACTCAACCTGGGGAGAGAACGGGCGTGGTCGTTGTAGCGGGCGACGACGTCCTGAACACGTTCGGCGGCTCGGCGATCACAATCCTCTGTCTTAGCCTGCCACTCCTTGGTGTAGTTGGGTGTGTTGCGGAGTTCAAGAAGACCCCGGTCGAAGGCCTCGCAGTCAATATTCCCAGAAGGGGCCACCTTAAGGATGAGGTGCTTCAAGGATTTGACAGCAGCCTCAGCGTGGCCGTTGGACTGCGGGTAATGGGGCGATGACAACACATGCCGGACTCCCCATCGGTCGAGGAACACGGCAAAGTCCCGGCTTGTGAACTGAGGCCCTCAGTCGGTTCGCAGGCGTACAGGAACGCCCACGTCACGGAAGTAGTGGCGGAACTTGCTGATGGTGGCGGCAGACGTCGTGTCATTACCGCCCTTGATGACAACCGGCCAACCAGAGAGACGGTCGACGATAACCAGGAAGGACTTTCCTGACACACAGAAAAAGTCGGCCGACACAGACTCAAAGGGGCGGGTGGGGTTGTCGTCACTCATGAAGGGTACCTGCTGCTGGCTGGGTTGTAATACGTGGCGGGGCTTACACACCTGGACAGCATTGGAGATGTCGGGGTCGATGCCAGGCCGGAACACAGTCTGTCGTGCACGTCGTTTGGTGGCCTCAGCTCCACGGTGACTGTCGTGAAGGCGAGCCAAGGCGTGGGGACGTGATGCAGCAGGGACAACTACCGAAGGAGAGGTGTCACTGGCCAGAGGTAGGGGTAGGGCGGCAGCAGGGTAGTTGCTGCTCCCTTCATGCACCCTGTTGGCGTAATTTACCTCGAGAATCGGTGTTGGGAAGTCCTGGGAGATGATGGCCAACTCTTGACAATGTCTGTAGGACAGCAAGGGAGTCGGGACACCATTATGCACGTCAATCCAGGCCTGACACGACCTGTTGCCAAAGGTGACATGTGCATAGAGTGAACCCAGGGCTGGGGCCATCTGTGAACCATCTGCCATAAAGCGGAGGTCCTCGGGAGGCGGTCCTAGATCGCTTGGAGAGAGCCCCAAGCATCGCAAATGCTGGGGACCGATGACTGTAGCATCAGCGCCGGTGTCGGGCAACATCTGAAGACGGGATGACACACCGCCGTAGGTCACGATGACGCTGATGTACTGGGGGACTTTGGTCCTGGGATGCGAGGAGTACACCCTCCTAAAATGGGTCGGGCTTTGTCCAGGGTCGTCGTGCCTCTGATTTGGCGACCGTGGGCGGCCCTCACTGGTAGAAGGGCGCCGAAGCTTCCGCCGACGCTGTCCCTTGGGTTCGTGGGTAGGGCAACACTTGTCATAGTGGCCCAGACGACCGCACACATTGTACTGTACGTACTTAGCTGGGCACCGCACTGTGAGCGACCAGTGGCCCATACGGTCACAACTGTTGCAGGTAGACTGAGCAGCTGGACACACCTGTGTTCCGTGCTGCTTACCACAGTTGTTACAAAATGAACCGGGCGTGGACGTGGTGGGCGAAGGCGTAGGAGCAGACTTCTTGTCCTTCTTGTACCGGGACACAGCGCGTACAGCTGTAGGGGGAGCTCGGATGGCAGAGGTGGCACACCTGGCAGCCTCATAGGAGCGACATATCGTCAACACATCCTGAAGAGAAGAGGAAGAGTCGAGGGAGGTGAGGCGTTGGACAAGTTCCTCGTCCTTAACACCCATCAAGATCACCTGCTTCAACTGGGTCTCCTCACACTGCTGGTGGTGGCCTAAACATATATCTACCTCTTCCGAGGCTCTCTTAAGACGTACATAAAAAGCGTCAAAAGACTCACCCTCCATCTGTCTGCAGCTAAACAATTCCCTCCTGCGCAGAGCTTCATTCTGCTGTCCTTTGATGTGCCGTTGTAGAACGTCCAGTACCTCCTCTACAGACAGCGAAGAGGTTGGGGGTACCTGCAACGTATGTTCTAAGACACGCTGAACTTCCAAGGACAGGCACATACGCAGCTGGATGAGTTGTTTAGGCTGTGACAAACTCTGGAGATCCACCATTGTAGCATAATCAGCCCACCGCCGCCGCCATTCGCGAAAAGTCTGGAAATTTACATCAGGCTCCAAGATGGGCGGCGTTTGAGCTGTTGCTTTAGGTGGGGCTGGGGGGCGTGAAGGAAGCATGGATGAGGTATCTGAACCATTCAGTACCGAGGCAGTGTTAGAGCCAGGGGCTTGGTTAACAGTGAGGCGAGATATCAAGGCTTCAAACCGTGCACTGTCTTCCATTCTCCGTTGGTGGTCTCGTTCTGCCTCTGCTTGCCTTCTGTGCTCATCCGCCAAACGTCTGTGAGCTTCATCCTCGCGTCTCTCATCTCTCATAAACTTCATTAAGGCAATTATCTCTGGAGATAACGCTGAATGTTGAGGTGAAGGGCTGCGCGATGTTGTGGGAGCTGGGCCGGCCTGGTCATCCATCTCTGGGGGACTATCATCCGCTTGACTCATCCAGGCGCTGGGTCCACGGCTACGTAAGGCATGAGACATAACTACTTTATCTGTGTACTGTGTCTTAAATCAGTGTTGACCGGTCAGCCCGTCGTATCAACAAGATTTCAGACAAAAAATTTAATTAAATACACAGATAAGTAGGTTATATATATAAAATATATATAATGAAGCCGCGCGGTCAGCAAGTGTTAGTACATGTATGTGTGTGTGTCCCAGGCAGGCAGAGCGTCTCGCCCCAGCTGTGAGGGGGGGTGGAGGCGGCGCTGTGAGGGAGGGGGGTGGAGATAGGAGTAGCTCAGTCGCTCTCTGTAAACGGTCAGAGGAGGGTGCGCTGAGCTCTACACCCCACAAATGCCCAGAACATGCCGTATACCTTGGAAATCCGTTCGAACAAGGTCACACATGAATGGCACGAAACACACAATGCACTAAACACTTCACAGAAAATCACCGTCACTGACACTGCTCAAAGTTGCGAAATTCTTCGAGGGATGACGCGGGGTTGACCCAAGGCGGGGATCCATCAGCCGGCTTTCCACAAACTTGCACTAATCACTCGTAATAATCCAGTAAAACTACGCACTGCGCCATGTTAGGTATTCTGGGTAATAAGTTCTATATACAGGAGAGAACACAAACACCTGTATAGTTTTGTAGGTTCGGTTTACTG